>NW_020257560.1:0-10611 GCF_003255815.1 Theropithecus gelada
AGCTAAAGGAGGAATTACGTACCCAGCGCAAAGAAACTAAAAATCTTGAAAAAAAAAGTGGAAGAATTGATGGCTAGAGTAATTAATGCAGAGAAGGTCATAAACGAAATGAAAGAGATGAAAACCATGACACGAGAAATACGTGACAAATGCACAAGCTTCAGTAACTGACTCGATCAACTGGAAGAAAGAGTATCAGCGATTGAGGATCAAATGAATGAAATGAAGCGAGAAGAGAAACCAAAAGAAAAAAGAAGAAAAAGAAATGAACAAAGCCTGCAAGAAGTATGGGATTATGTAAAAAGACCAAATCTACGTCTGATTGGGGTGCCTGAAAGTGAGGGGGAAAATGGAACCAAGTTGGAAAACACTCTTCAGGATATCATCCAGGAGAACTTCCCCAACCTAGTAGGGCAGGCCAACATTCAAATCCAGGAAATACAGAGAACGCCACAAAGATACTCCTCGAGAAGAGCAACTCCAAGACACATAATTGCCAGATTCACCAAAGTTGAAATGAAGGAAAAAATCTTAAGGGCAGCCAGAGAGAAAGGTCGGGTTACCCACAAAGGGAAGCCCATCAGACTCACAGCAGATCTCTCGGCAGAAACTCTCCAAGCCAGAAGAGAGTGGGGGCCAATATTCAACATTCTTAAAGAAAAGAATTTTCAACCCAGAATTTCATATCCAGCCAAACTAAGTTTCATAAGTGAAGGAGAAATAAAATCCTTTACAGATAAGCAAATGCTTAGAGATTTTGTCACCACTAGGCCTGCCTTACAAGAGACCCTGAAGGAAGCACTCAACATGGAAAGGAACAACCGGTACCAGCCATCTCAAAAACATGCCAAAATGTAAAGACCATCGAGGCTAGGAAGAAACTGCATCAACTAATGAGCAAAATAACCAGTTAATATCATAATGGCAGGATCAAGTTCACACATAACAATCTTAACCTTAAATGTAAATGGACTAAATGCTCCAATTAAAAGACACAGACTGGCAAACTGGATAAAGAGTCAAGACCCATCAGTCTGCTGTATTCAGGAGACCCATCTCACACGCAGAGACATACATAGGCTCAAAATAAAGGGATGGAGGAAGATTTACCAAGCAAATGGAGAACAAAAAAAAGCAGGGGTTGCAATCCTAGTCTCTGATAAAACAGACTTTAAACCATCAAAGATCAAAAGAGACAAAGAAGGCCATTACATAATGGTAAAGGGATCAATTCAACAGGAAGAGCTAACTATCCTAAATATATATGCACCCAATACAGGAGCACCCAGATTCATAAAGCAAGTCCTTAGAGACTTACGAAGAGACTTAGACTCCCATACAATAATAATGGGAGACTTCAACACTCCACTGTCAACATTAGACAGATCAACGAGACAGAAAGTTAACAAGGATATCCAGGAATTGAACTCATCTCTGCAGCAAGCAGACCTAATAGACATCTATAGAACTCTCCACCCCAAATCAACAGAATATACATTCTTCTCAGCACCACATCGTACTTATTCCAAAATTGACCACGTAATTGGAAGTAAAGCACTCCTCAGCAAATGTACAAGAACAGAAATTATAACAAACTGTCTCTCAGACCACAGTGCAATCAAACTAGAACTCAGGACTAAGAAACTCAATCAAAACCGCTCAACTACATGGAAACTGAACAACCTGCTCCTGAATGACTACTGGGTACATAACGAAATGAAGGCAGAAATAAAGATGTTCTTTGAAACCAATGAGAACAAAGATACAACATACCAGAATCTCTGGGACACATTTAAAGCAGTGTGTAGAGGGAAATTTATAGCACTAAATGCCCACAAGAGAAAGCAGGAAAGATCTAAAATTGACACTCTAACATCGCAATTAAAAGAACTAGAGAAGCAAGAGCAAACACATTCGAAAGCTAGCAGAAGGCAAGAAATAACTAAGATCAGAGCAGAACTGAAGGAGATAGAGACACAAAAAACCCTCCAAAAAATCAATGAATCCAGGAGTTGGTTTTTTGAAAAGATCAACAAAATTGACAGACCACTAGCAAGACTAATAAAGAAGAAAAGAGAGAAGAATCAAATCGACGCAATTAAAAATGATAAAGGGGATATCACCACCGACCCCACAGAAATACAAACTACCATCAGAGAATACTATAAACACCTCTACGCAAATAAACTGGAAAATCTAGAAGAAATGGATAATTTCCTGGACACTTACACTCTTCCAAGACTAAACCAGGAAGAAGTTGAATCCCTGAATAGACCAATAGCAGGCTCTGAAATTGAGGCAACAATTAATAGCCTACCAACCAAAAAAAGTCCAGGACCAGATGGATTCACAGCTGAATTCTACCAGAGGTACAAGGAGGAGTTGGTACCATTCCTTCTGAAACTATTCCAATCAATAGAAAAAGAGGGAATCTTCCCTAACTCATTTTATGAAGCCAACATCATCCTGATACCAAAGCCTGAAAGAGACACAACAAAAAAAGAGAATTTTAGACCAATATCTCTGATGAACATCGATGCAAAAATTCTCAATAAAATACTGGCAAACCGGATTCAGCAACACATCAAAAAGCTTATCCACCATGATCAAGTGGGCTTCATCCCTGGGATGCAAGGCTGATTCAACATTCGCAAATCAATAAACATAATCCAGCATATAAACAGAACCAAAAAACCACATGATTATCTCAATAGATGCAGAAAAGGCTTTTGACAAAATTCAACAGCCCTTCATGCTAAAAACGCTCAATAAATTTGGTATTGATGGAACGTACCTCAAAATAATAAGAGCTATTTATGACAAACCCACAGCCAATATCATACTGAATGGGCAAAAACTGGAAAAATTCCCTTTGAAAAGTGGCACAAGACAGGGATGCCCTCTCTCACCACTCCTATTCAACATAGTGTTGGAAGTTCTGGCTAGGGCAATTAGGCAAGAGAAAGAAATCAAGGGTATTCCGTTAGGAAAAGAAGAAGTCAAATTGTCCCTCTTTGCAGATGACATGATTGTATATTTAGAAAACCCCATTGTCTCAGCCCAAAATCTCCTTAAGCTGATAAGCAACTTCAGCAAAGTCTCAGGATACAAAATTAATGTGCAAAAATCACAAGCATTCTTATACACCAGTAACAGACAAACAGAGAGCCAAATCAGGAATGAACTTCCATTCACAATTGCTTCAAAGAGAATAAAATACCTAGGAATCCAACTTACAAGGGATGTAAAGGACCTCTTCAAGGAGAACTACAAACCACTGCTCAGTGAAATCAAAGAGGACACAAACAAATGGAAGAACATACCATGCTCATGGATAGGAAGAATCAATATCGTGAAAATGGCCATACTGCCCAAGGTAATTTATAGATTCAATGCCATCCCCATCAAGCTACCAATGAGTTTCTTCACAGAATTGGAAAAAACTGCTTTAAAGTTCATATGGAACCAAAAAAGAGCCCGCATCTCCAAGACAATCCTAAGTCAAAAGAACAAAGCGGAGGCATCACGCTACCTGACTTCAAACTATACTACAAGGCTACAGTAACCAAAACAGCATGGTACTGGTACCAAAACAGAGATATAGACCAATGGAACAGAACAGAGTCCTCAGAAATAATATCACACATCTACAGCCATCTGATCTTTGACAAACCTGAGAGAAACAAGAAATGGGGAAAGGATTCCCTATTTAATAAATGGTGCTGGGAAAATTGGCTAGCCATAAGTAGAAAGCTGAAACTGGATCCTTTCCTTACTCCTTATATGAAAATTAATTCAAGATGGATTAGAGACTTAAATGTTAGACTTAATACCATAAAAATCCTAGAGGAAAACCTAGGTAGTACCATTCAGGACATAGGCATGGGCAAAGACTTCATGTCTAAAACACCAAAAGCAACAGCAGCAAAAGCCAAAATTGACAAATGGGATCTAATTAAACTAAAGAGCTTCTGCACAGCAAAAGAAACTACCATCAGAGTCAACAGGCAACCTACAGAATGGGAGAAAATTTTTGCAATCTACTCATCTGACAAAGGGCTAATATCCAGAACCTACAAAGAACTCAAACAAATTTACAAGAAAAAAACAAACAACCCCATCAAAAAGTGGGCAAAGAATATGAACAGACATTTCTCAAAAGAAGACATTCATACAGCCAACAGACATATGAAAAAATGCTCATCATCACTGGCCATCAGAGAAATGCAAATCAAAACCACAATGAGATACCATCTCACACCAGTTAGAATGGCGATCATTAAAAAGTCAGGAAACAACAGGTGCTGGAGAGGATGTGGAGAAATAGGAACACTTTTACACTGTTGGTGGGATTGTAAACTAGTTCAACCATTATGGAAAACAGTATGGCAATTCCTCAAGGATCTAGAACTAGATGTACCATATGACCCAGCCATCCCATTACTGGGGATATACCCAAAGGATTATAAATTATGCTGCTATAAAGACACATGCACACGTATGTTTATTGCAGCACTATTCACAATAGCAAAGACTTGGAATCAACCCAAATGTCCATCAGTGACAGATTGGATTAAGAAAATGTGGCACATATACACCATGGAATACTATGCAGCCATAAAAAAGGATGAGTTTGTGTCCTTTGTAGGGACATGGATGCAGCTGGAAACCATCATTCTTAGCAAACTATCACAAGAACAGAAAACCAAACACCGCATGTTCTCACTCATAGGTGGGAACTGAACAATGAGATCACTTGGACTCAGGAAGGGGAACATCACACACCGGGGCCTATCATGGGGAGGGGGGAGGGGGGAGGGATTGCATTGGGAGTTATACCTGATGTAAATGACGAGTTGATGGGTGCAGCACACCAACATGGCACAAGTATACATATGTAACAAACCTGCACGTTATGCACATGTACCCTACAACTTAAAGTATAATAATAATAAATAAATTTTAAAAAAAAAAAAAAGAAAGTTAACCAGGCATATGGTACCTAACTTAGCTGTTTTAGAGAATCCTTTTCTCTTCAAGTATTTAAATCCCGTTCCTCAAATACATTCTGAACTAGGTCTCATTGCCGCCACCGATGGTTCGCTCAATTTAGGAGTTAAATGAGGGGGAGTTAATTGAGTTTTATTGGAAAACGGCCACACTCAGTCATTTTCATATCATCTATGGCTGCTTTTGCAGCAGAATGGAATAGTTGTGACACAGACTAAATGGTCTGAAAAGCCAAACATATTTGCTATCTGGGACTTTCCAAAAAAGTTTGTAACCTCTGGGCCAAATAAAACTTTGACATTTGCTCGAATCTGGTATGAAAATTTTGCTTCTGGCATCAGTTAACATCAGCATACAATATGATACCAAAAAGTAGTTGGTATCAATTGCTTTTGGTAAAAGCAGTTCTACAGAGGGCCAAAATACTTTAGCTAAAAACCACTGATTCAGAATTTCTAAGGCTGGGACCCAGAAATCTGGGTTTTAACAGTCTCTGAGGGACTCTTACGCATAGTCCAGTTTGAGAATCGCTGGAGCCCACTGGCCTACCCCAGTGGTGGATGTACAGATTCTGACTCACAAAGTCTGAAGTGCAGCCCAAGATTCTGCTTTTCTCACAAGCTCCCATGTGATGGCGATGTTGCTGGTCTGAGGGTCTTAGTTTCCTCACCTGCATAGTGGAGATGATAAAAATCTGTATCAGTGGGTTGTTGTGGGTATTAAATGAAGTCATAATGTCCATTCATATCCTGCCCCCACCCCTTTCAAGCTATGTCTATTGGGGCAAGTCACCGAATGTCTTGGTTCCTATAAGTGGAACTAAATAATACTGCCCACATCACAAGGTTGCTAGAAGGAGCAAATGAGATAATAAACATAAAGTACCTAGAACAGAGCCTGGAACATAGTAAACACTCAAGAATATAAGATACTATTATTACTACTATTATCATTATTGTTACATAGGGTGTCTGATCATAGCAGATATTCTATCAGTTTTAGTTTCCTCCCTACTCCCTCTTCTATCCATCCTCTCATCCCTACTCCTCCCTCTAGTCTGTTGATTTCTTTTTTATTTCTGTTTAGAGATGGGGTCTCACTCTGTTGCCCAGACTGGAGTACAGTGGTGCAATCATAGCTCACTGCAGCCTCAAACTCTTGGGCTCAAGCAATCCTCTCACCTTAGCCTCTGGAGTAGCTGTGGCTACAGTTGCACATTACCACAACTGGCTAATTTTAAAAAAATGTTTTGTAAAGATTGAGTCTCACTATGTTGCCCAGGCTGGTCTTGAACTGCTGGCCTCAAGTAATTCTCTGGCTTCGGCCTCCCAAAGGGATGGGACTATAGGCACAAGCCACTGCACCCAGCCCTCCTTCTGTTGATTTCTAATGTGTCTAATTAGAGAAATTCTATAGGGATGCTGATTAAGAAATATCTGAACCCAGGTGGCCCTACCTGACAGTCCAGAGGCACCATACAAACAGGGACCCAAAATGAACTTGGACATTGACTGTGCTGCCCAGGCCGCTCTGCCCACCCCCTCTCAGGCAGCCTTTTGGTAGAGAGCTTGGGAGAACAAGGGAAAGTGGGCTTACCAGTCCTTCCCACCTCGGGGGAGCACCATTTCCAGGGCTGCCTGAACCTTCTTACTCTGTAGCACATTAATCAACACAGCACCAAGTTTACTTTTCCGAGAAGACCATTTGGGACAATATATGGAAAACCTGAGAAGTCATTTCTCTTTGGCAGCACTGCCCTCCATAACGAAGCACATATTCCTGAAGGGCATCTGGATTTTGTTTCAGGTTTCTCTTTGCTTCCTCAGGGTTTAAGTGCTGCCAGGAATGGCCTTCTGAGAATTGTTTAGGAAACCTTAATCTCCGGACTCAGAGTGGTGGTGATAATCACATTTTTTGCCCAAAATGACCAAACTGAAACCATCCCCACAGGGTTGACAAGAATAGCATGCTGGGTTCTGGACAGAAATATAGTTATAATTAAGAACAAATCAGCCAGGCACAGTGGCTCACGCCTGTAATCCTAGCACTTTGGGAGGCCGAGGCGGGCAGATTGCCTGAGCTCAGGAGTTTGAGACCAGCCTGGGCAACATGGTGAAACCCCATCTCTACCAAAATACAAAAGAAATTAGCTGGGCATGGCAGCATGTGCCTATAGTCCCAGCTACTCCGAGGCTGAGGCAGGAGAAATGCTTGAACCCGGGAGGCAGAGGTTGCAGTGAGCTGAGATTGTGCCACTGCACTCCAGCCTGGGGCGACAGAGCAAGACTCTGTATCTACCAAAAAAAAAAAAAAAAAAACAACAACAACACTAATCAGCCAGGCACAGTGGCTCACACCTGTAATCCCAGCACTTTGGGAGGCCAAGGCAGGTGGATGGCTTGAGTTCAGGAGTTTGAGACCAGCCCGGCCAACATGGCGAAACCTGGTCTCTACTAAAAATACAAAAATTAGTCAGGCTTGGTGGCATGTGTCTATAATCCCTGCTACTCAGGAGGCAGAGGCATGAGAATCACTTGAACCCAGGAGGCAGAGGTTGCAGTGAGCCAATATTGTGCCACTACACCCCAGGACCCCCGGGGGGAGAATCTTTCTAAAAAAAAAAAAAAAAAAAAAAAAAGAACGAATCAGGCCACAATTCAGCCCACTTCCTTGTTACCAAAGGTCACTAGATCCTGACCTTTGCATCCCCATTGTTCCTAGAGATAGAATTTCTGACGTTAAGATCATAATGATGGAGACAGGAGGCAGAGAAATTCCAGGAGACAGGGGCAGGTCCCTGGCAAACCCCATCCTCAAGCCAAAAAGCCTGAGACTGCAGCCCAAAATGAGAACTTATATCCCTGTTTTCCTGCTCAAATGTTGCCTTTTCCAAAACCACCCATGGCCTGCCATGCCCCCTATACTGTGCTTATAAAAACTCCAGACTCAGCCGGCAGAAACGAGAAGCAGCTTGACATGAGAGACTATGGCTCAACATTGGAGAGAAGTGGCTTGACTTCAGAGAGACAGCTTGACAGCATAACTTCAGAGAAGAATCTGGCCAGAGACGGCCAGACTTCAGGGGAAAATTACCTTCCCAGCACATCCCCTTTTCAGCTCCCACTTTTATCAGCAATAAAATCCTGTTTTTACCATCCTTCAATTCATTTGTCCAAACTCATTTCTCCTGGGGATGCCAAACAAGAGCCCAGGAGCCACAAGTGCAGATGCAAAAGGCTGTCACACTGGCCCTTTGCCCTCACTGGTAGAAGACAGCTCCCTCTCATGGAAAGGCAGAGGGAGGGCCTGCAGAGTTGTTAACACTTAAGCTGTCTGCGTACTACTTGGGATCATGTAGGCTTCATGAAAAGTTGTGATAAATGTTTTACCATCATGCTTTCCTTCCTTCTTTCCCTAGCCCCTTCCTTCCTCCCTCCCTTCCTTCTTCCCTGAGTAACTCAGTCAAAAAGCCATTTGATAACTTCCCCTCCCCTCCCCTTCAAAGAGAAGGGGCTATTACAGCAGAGGCAGAGGAAGGGGCTGGAAAGCCAAAGAAGCAACTAGCATGCTAGGAAGATGAGTCACATACAGGGGAATTGAGGGCAGAAAAAAGAAAGAAGGGACAGAGGCTGCTCCTTTAGCCTGGATCCCAGAGCCAACTCACAGGAGCAGCAGCACGTAACATGAGTAAAAATTAACCTTTGTTGGGGCAAGCCCCTGAGATTTCATGGTTATTTGTGTGAACAAAAAATCTTGGGGTCTCCAAATCACTAAGCTAAAGGGAAAAGTCAAGCTGGGAACTTCTTAGGCCAAACCTGCCTCCCTTCTATTCAAAGTCATCCGTCTGCTCACTGAGATAAATGTACATCTGACTGCCTCCTTTGGAAAGGGTAATCAGAAACTCAAAAGAATGCAAGCATTTGTTTCTTATCTACCTAAGACCTGGAAGCCCCCTCCTCACTTTGAGATGTCCCACCTTTCTAGACCAAACCAATGTTCATCTTACATATGTTGATTGATGTTTCATGTCTCCCTAAAACGTACAAAACCAAGCTGTGCTCTGATCACCTTGGGCGCATGTCATCAAGACCTCCTGAGGCTGTGTCACGGGCGCACATCCTTAACTTTGGCAAAATAAACTTTCTAAATTAACTGAGACCTGTCTTAGATTTTGCGGGTTCACATTTGTTACCCACAACAAGCTGGGTCTAAGCCAACTGATACAGCAACTGGTAAATAACTTCTGTGCTTAGAGTGTGAATACAGCTTGTCTATCTCATACCAAAACCCATGCTCTTTCCACTTGATATATAGAATTGTTTATTGATTTAAAAACCATTTTATTGATTAAACTGGCCTTTGTAGAACTCAGCTGCTCTGAGCTTGTCCACTTCTCAGCACTTAGGGAAAATTTCATTTTATAATCCTTTTTAGTCCTCTTATTCCTCTGTAGCAGAACAATTATTCCACCAATACTGTGGAAAAGTTAGCCTAGTCTGAAAAATATTTCAGCTACAAATACCTAAATATGCAGGATAAAATATGGCTGAGCTAGCAAGAAAGTAAGAGAAATAGTCCAAGTATTTAAACTGCTCTGAAATACTAAAGGACTGAAAATGAAATGAGACCAGGAGTCCAAAGAGAGGTTAATGAGCAGTAACGCTAATGACTGTTTGAAGGGCAGGCCAGATCTAGACTGCTGGGGATCAAAGATACACACACAGACACACACACATGCACACACACACACACACACATAACATATATAGGTATATATACATCTATCTAGTTATTTAGAGAGTTTAAAACGTAAGGAAAGTTGCAAAAATAATAGAGCTCCTATATTACCCTTCATCCAGCTTCTGCAACGATATGTCTTACATATTCATACCACTTTGGTAAAATCAGGAAACTGATACTGGTACAATACTGTTAATACAGGTATAGCAGTCTCCAACTCCCAGCGCGAGCGACACAGAAGACCGGTGATTTCTGCATTTTCAACTGAGGTACTGGGTTCATCTCACTAGGGTGTGCCGGACAATCAGTGCTGGTCAGCTGCTGCAGCCCGACCAGCGAGAGCTGAAGCAGGGCGAGGCATTGCCTCACCTGGGAAGCGCAAGGGGGAAGGGAATCCCTTTTCCTAGCCAGGGGAACTGAGACACACAACACCTGGAAAATCGAGTAACTCCCACCCCAATACTGCGCTTTAAGCAAACAGGCACACCTGGAGATAATATCCCACACCTGGCCGGGAGGGTCCCACGCCCACGGAGCCTCCCTCATTGCTAGCACAGCAGTCTGCGATCTACCAGCAAGGCAGCAGCGAGGCTGGGGGAGGGGCGCCCGCCATTGCTGAGGCTTAAGTAGGTAAACAAACCCGCTGGGAAGCTCGAATTGGGTGGAGCTCACAGCAGCTCAAGGAAACCTGCCTGTCTCTGTAGACTCCACCTCTGGGGACAGGGCACAGATAACAACAAAAGCAGCAGAAACCTCTGCAGCCGCAAACGACTCTGTCTGACAGCTTTGAAGAGAGCAGTGGATCTCCCAACACGGAGGTTGAGATCTGAGAAGGGACAGACTGCCTGCTCAAGTGGGTCC
>NW_020257561.1:0-30000 GCF_003255815.1 Theropithecus gelada
CTGGGAGACAGAGCGAGACTCTGTCTCAAAAGAAAAAAAAAAAAAAATTCCTCCCTTTCGTTTCTGACACTCTTATTCCGTTTTCAGATCCTTCTTTTAAAATTTCTTTTCTTTTTCTTATTTATTTTTAGAGACAGAGCCTTGCTCTGTCACCCGGGCTGCAGTGGCAGCGGCAGGATACAGCTCACTGCGATCCCAAAGTTCTAGACTCAAGCGATTCTCCAGCCTCAGCCTCCCAAGTAGCAACAACTAAAAGCCTACACCACCAGGTATAGCTAATTCAGATCCTTCCTTCCAACCTTTTCTCTCTTACTCCTGGCTGTCCTCCAAGGCCACCACTTTCCCGGCAATCCTGATCTATTGATGCATTCTTTTGATTCTCCCTTGAGTAAAAGTCTTTTTTGAAAAGGTCTCATGCCAGGCTGGGCATGGTGGCTCATGCCTGTAGTCTCAGTACTTTGGGAGGTTGAGGTGGGAGGATTGCTTGAGACCAGGAGTTTAAGACCAACCTGGCCAACACAGAGACTCCATCTCTGGAAAAAACAAACAAACAAACAAACAGAAAGAAAAGCAAGAAAAGTCTCATTCTATTCAGCTATGTTACTGTTTAGTCCTCCATTCTGCAATTGTCTAACTAATCATATAGTTAGTCCTCCCCATATTCGCCAAAGATTTTAGCACTTGAAGCTCCTTTCCTTTCCTACCTCTAAATCCCAACATCTAATTTTCCTGGCTTCTCACTTCCACTTCAGTCCTCTGTGGCTCTGGACTTTCTTTCTTTTTTTTTTTTTAAGACAGTCATACTCTGTTGCCCAGGCTGGAGTGCAGTGGCACAATCTCGGCTCACTGCAACCTCCGCCTCCCAGGTTCAAGCGACTCTCCTGCCCCAGCTTCCCAAGTAGCTGGGATTACAAGTGTGCACCACCATGCCCGGCTAATTTTGTATTTTTAGTAGAGATGGGGTTTCACTATGTTGGCCAGGCTGGTCTTGAACTCCTGACTTCAGGTGATTTACCCGCCTCAGCCTCTCAAAGTGCTGGGATTACAGGCGTGAGCCACCAGGCCCGGCCTGTCCTGGACTTTTATCATCTCCTAGTGCTACTTCACTATGAACCTGTTTGCTACTATAACCACCAAGCTCTCACAACATTGCCTGCACTGCACTGGCCTTCAATTATTAGAGACCTGCAGTTTCGTGGCTCCTCCGTCAGTCCCTAGCCAGTCTGCATCCCATGTTTGATGGCCTGGGCTGTCGTCTCATAGCACCCTCAATTTATTTTGGGCAATACAATCCCAAGCCCTGGACAAATGCTAGAATTCAATGTATCTGCTACTGCAGCCTGGTGGCTGAGTTGTAGAAAAAAGTGATTCATCAAGACATACATGAGGCATTTGAAACCAGGCCTTCCAACTTCAGCGTCCTCTTCCAAAGTTTCTTCGCTCTTCTTGGTCTCCTTCCTTGTCTCATAACTTCACCCATAAAATCGATGTCATCAAACGATCTCCCTGATTTTCTTCTCCCCTATATATCCGCACGCATGTTCTTGTTTCCTAACGTTTTAGTGGAATAACAGGTGACCCGCCTCTAGGCCAAATTTAATCCGTTTTCCTGAGTTCTGCATCGCCTGCCGAGCATCCTACCTCCCCAGGCACCTCTCCACTGGCTCCTTTCTCCCAGCCTCTCCTATCTTTACAAGCTAAGGACCAACAAACCCCCTCTCTTGACCCCTCTCACTGCCAAGCTTCTCCGAGGAGTCGTCTGCATTCGTTGTGTCATCCTTTTCGGTGCCCTGCCAAGGATGTGGAATATGACAGGGCTCAGTCAGTGCTCAATAAATCTCGAGCCTCAAAAACACCCGGTAAAAATAAACCCGGCTCTCCGCTTCCCCCAGAGCCCAGCATCCCCCTCCACTTCCATTCACCCCTTTGCTACCCTCGGCTCCGCCCTTTGCCGCGCCTCCCATGATTCTCGCGAGACTTGGTGATTCCGTTCCGCACCGCCCCGGCTGAGCCGCGCACTTCTCGCGAGGCTGCAGGCAGTGCCGGGCCAGACATGGCGGAAGGTAGGGTTTTTTGTGGAGCCGCGCGGGAAGACGTGGAGCTGTGGGGGCGCTGCTGGCCGGGAGAAGCTGCCCTGGGAGGGGAAGGCCGGGCGTGGTTGCATGGGGGCTCCGCGGGTCTCGCGAGCCTTTCTGTGCAGCCTCTCCTGAGCTTCTCGGGCTGGGGTCCGGAGCGCGGTTCCTATGACAACGCCCCTCCCGCGATACCGACCCCGCGGGACTGCGGCCGGCTGCGGAGCGGGGCTGGCAGGTCTCGTGCCGGTGCAGCGTGCAGCCGCGGGGCCCCGAGGGCAGCAGGGGAGGCTCTTGATTGCCGGCGGTGCCGGGACGCCGGGGGAAGTAAGCCTTCGCCTTAGGAAATCGAAACTGCTGTCCTGGCACGTCCTGCATCCGGAAGGGGTCCATCCCTTGCTTGCGGAAGAGCGTGGGACTCCTCGGGCTGGGGTCAAGCAGGCGGGCGCACTGGCGGCTCCAGCTCCGCAGCAGCCCCTGCCTTCAGGCCAGGCGTACAGATGAAGACGGGAGGAAGGGGTTTGCGGGAAGGGGGTTGGCCAAGGTCACACTGCTCACAAGAGGGCTGCTCAAACCAGACCTCTGTGCCTTTGCCTCCCAGTCCAGTGCCTACCCTCTGGTCTGGTGCACTTCTCATGACATTGCAGGTTAAGGCACTCTGGTCTCTCAGAGTCTTCCTCTCTTAATGTAGCAGTAATTAGAAGCCTTCATTGTCAAAGCCTTATTGTACACGTAGGGGGAAAGAAGGCCCAGAGATGGGGAGTTACCTGTCAGGAATCGTGCAGCGACGTTGTTGTATCTGGGCAGCGTGATTCTCCTCTTTACACCGTTATTGGAGAAGAATATTCCTTATTTGACCTTTGTTTATTGAGTGACTGCATTGTGCTTGGTCACGACTTGTCCTGTTAGTTTTGAGCTTTGAATGAACCTGTCTCTTGATGGATCTTAGATTTGGGCAGCACATGACAGTTGGTCGGCTTTTTTCATTTGCATTAGACTTTAGATAACCTCGTGAAGGAGGCCTGGCGTGTATATTTGCCCTTTATTGATAAAGGAATTTAGGCAAAGTTACAGAGATAGCTGGCACTGGCACCCAGTTGGTTTTGGGGTGTGTGTGTGTGTTTTCAGACGGGGTCTCGCTCTGTCCCACAGGCTGGAGTACAGTGGCGCGGTCACAGCTCACTGCAGCTTCAGCTTCCTGGGCTCAAGCGATCCCCTTACCTCAGCTTTCTGAGACCACGGACGCTCGCCACCACACCCGGCTCATTAAAAAGTTGTGTCTGTGTGTGTGTAGACAAGGGCTTGGCCCGGTGTGGTGGCGCACGCCAGTAATTTCAGCACTTTGGGAGGCCGAGGTGGGAGGATCGCTTGAGGCCAGGAGTTCAAGAGCAGCCTGGGCAACATGGCGAAACCCCGTATCTACAAAAAATACAAAAGTTAGCCAGGTGTGGTGGCACGTATCTGTAATTCCAGGTACTCGGGAGGATGAGGCACGAGAGTCGCTTGAACCCGGGAGGTTGCAGTGAGCTGAGATCGTGCCACTGCACTCCAGCCTGGAGTGAATGGAATGGTGGCGGGTGCCTGTGGTCCCAGCAGTAATACTAGGGAGGTGGGAGGATCATTTGAATCTGGGAGGCAGAGGTTGCAGTGAACTCCACCAGCCTGGGCGACAGAGCAAGATCCTGTCTCACTATGTCGCCCAGACTGGTCTCCAGCTCTTGGGCTCAAGCAGTCCATCCGCTTTGGCCTCTCTAAGTGCTGCGGTTACAGGCATGAGCCATTGCGCCTAGCAGGCAGCCAGTTTTTGTCTTTGCTTTTTCTGCCATATTCCTGGAGGGGAAACTTGAGGTGAAAGCAGGGGAGTAAGAAAAGGAGCGAAAACCCAAGACATTCTCTGACGTTACTTTTTGGGTCAATCACAGAATGTTGTTGTACACAGCAAATAGCTGTTCCTCACAGGAGTGAGGTGGGTAGAAAGGTTCAGGAAGGTCTTCTGTGAGGTAATGGGTAGTCTGGCGCTTTTACACTAGGAAGGTAAGTTCAGTGTTTTGGGAATACAGTAGCAAGGTTGAGATTGTGGAGGGCGGCTGGTTTTTCATTCAGGAGCTTTACTGACCCCCTGCTGTGCTTTGCAGTCGGGTTCCAACCCCTGAGGAGCTCATGCAGGTTGAGTCAGCATGCTCATCATCCATACTCATCATCTGGCAAGTGCCTTGAGAGACATCCCGTCAGTGGGGTATCTCTCCTTAAACACACGAAGAAGACATCCTTTCAGGGTTAAATTAGCAGGGGGATAGCTAGGTAAGCAGTCATGAAGTTCTGACTTTGCAGTTTTTCTTCCTTCCTTCCTCCCTTCCTCCCTCTCACTCTGTTGCCCAGGCTGGAGTGCAATAGCGCGATCTCGGCCACCGCAGCCTCCACCTCCCGGGTTCAAGTGATTCTCCCGCCTCAGCCTTCCAAGTACCTGGGATTACGGGCACCCACCATCATGCCCGGCTAATTTTTGTAGAGATGGGGTTTCACTATCTTGGCCAGCCTGGTCTTGAACTCCGTACCTCAGCTGATCTGCCCGCCTCGGCCTCTCAGAGTGCTGGGATTGCAGATGTAAGCCAGTTTTTCTTTTACCTTTTTTGTGTCCCAACTTTTTGTTGGGATTTAAGCTTTTTAGAAACAATGTTGCAAACTTCAACTAGGAGGCATTCTGGGCCATTTAGCTCATTAACCTGAAGCTATGCAAAGGAAGACAAGATTAGGTAGAAAATGTTTGTGGGATATTAATCCTGCTTGTGCTTTAATCAGATTCTCAGAGCCTGCTATGCTTGTTTGGAGAGACGTATTTAAATATAAATAAATAGCAGATATCTGTGTCATATAACTTGAATGATCTGTAAACACACTATGGGAACTACCCTGATAATGGTTGGTTGGCTGTGTGAGAATGTGGGAGATAGTGCCTAGGAATAGTAAACAGAATTCCTGAGAGACTGAGTGTACAGCTTCTTATGTGACTTGTTTAGAGGACAACCTTCTTTCCTTCCATCTATCCATGACTATGGATTTGACCATATATATTTAGCTAAAGTCTGTCGTAAAATTAGTTTTTATTCCCCATCTCTACATCTCTGTAGCTGTCCTGCTAATCTAAGCTTCATTTGTGGTACTTTTTTTTTTTTCCCCCGAAACAGGATCTCATTCAGTCACCCAGGCTGGAGTACAGTGGCGTGATCACAGCTCACTACAACCTCCACCTCCCAGACTCAAGTGATTCTCTCACCTCAGCCTCCCAAGTAGCTGGGAGTGCAGATGTGCGTGCCACCACATCCGGCTAATTTTCGTATTTCTTGTAGAGTTGGGGTTTCGCGATGTTGTCCGGGCTAGTCTTGAACTCCTGGGCTCAAGCCATTCATCTGCTTGGGCCTCCCGAAGTGCTGGGATTACAGGTGTGAGCCACCACTCCCAGCCCTAAGCTTCCTTTGTAACCCAAGTGAACTACTTCAAAAGGTTCCAATTAAAAGGTTGCTTTTAACTTTTCTGCCTCGATTTTGCTTTCTCACACTCTAATTTCATACAGTTTCTAGTGTTTCATTTAAGACATCAATCAGATCATGTCTCTCCCACTCTTCTTAATACTCCTGCCCCTCATTGCCCAGCTCTCACAGTTCTCCGTAATCTTAAAATATATTCCAATTCTCCCAATGACCTTTAAGTACTAACAGGGTGTGGGCCCCACCTAACACTTCGAGCTTGTTTCCTGCTTTCATTCACTGTGCCCCACCACACTGACTTTGTTGCTGTTCTTTGTGCGTGCCCAACATGCTGCTACCTCTGCGTCTTTGTCCTTGCAGTTCCCTTGGCCTGGAACAGTCCTCCAGTGCTTCTCCACAGAGCTGACCCACTTTATTCACTCGGTGCCTGTTCAGTTGTCATCTCATTAGAGGGCGTCCCTCACTGGAATAAAAACCCCATGAGGGCAGGAACTTGTTCTGTTTTGCTCACTCCTGTGTCTCCCAGCTTAGAATCATGGCTGTGGTTGAAGGAAGGTATGAATTTCTCGAGCATCACCTGCTAGCCATCAAGAAAAGTTACCTGGATACATCCTTAGCTTCTTGCCAAGCAAACTGGCTGGTCCAGCTTTTATTATGCTCTGGATAACAAGTCTGCTAAGAGCTACCTAACCTACTTTTCATCCTGCCCATTTTTGTTTTAGCAACTAAAATACAATGTTTAAGGCCGGTCACGGTGGCTCACATCTGTAATCCCAGCACTTTGGGAGGCCGAGGTGGGCGGATCACTTGAGATCAGGAGTTCCAGACCAGCCTGACCAACATGGTGAAACCCCATCTCTACTAAACATACAAAAATTAGCCAGGTGTGGTGGTGCATGCCTGTAATCCCAGCTGCTCAGGAGGCTGAGTCAGGAGAGTCACTTGAACCTGGGAGGTAGAGGTTGCAGTGAGCCAAGATTGTGCCACTGCACTCCAGCCTGAGCAACAGAGACTGTCTCAAAAAATAATAATAATAAAATAAAATGTAGTGTGTGAGAGCTCCGACTCTGCAGCTGGACATGGATTTAAATCCTAGTTTAAGCTATGATCATAAGCAAGTCAATTAATTGCTCTCAGTCTCAGTGTCCTCAGCTTTAAAAGGGGATCATCTGTAGCTCACAAGTAGCTGTCGGGATCCTAGGATATTTCTCAGGCGCAGAAGAGCCTTTTTCCACAGTGCCTGATGCTTTTCCCACAGCGCCTGATGCTTTCACCCTGGCGTGCAGTCCTTCTCTCGAGTCTCCTCTAAAATCACTCTCCACTTCTTTTCCTCAGTAAAAGTAAAAATTGAAAAAAAAAGTAAGGTTTTTTTTTTTTTTTGTAAATAGTATATTGAACAGAAAATTTATCATAAACTTTTATTAACTTGATGGAATTTGATCAGAAAAATACTTTTGACAACAACCCAAGTAACATGGGGAAAACATTCCATGTCCTGGGTGTTCATGGACCAACACATTAGTCACTAGCCACATGTGGCTACTTAAATTTGATTAAATTTAAATAAAATTTAAAATTAACTTCTCAGTTGTGCTAGTCCTATTCCAAGTACTCAGTTGCCATGTGGCTAGTAGCTCCCCCAATGGACAGCACAGATTAATAGAACACTGGCATTGCCAGAAGTGCTTTGGGTAGTACCGTTCCAGAAAATGCCTCGTTAGTGTAGGTTGGTAGAAATAAGAAAAGAAGGAACTTTGCTGTTTCTACTTTTGAAATTTATCTGTTTATTGTTCTACTTATTGAACAAATGTCCCAGGTCATTGATAATTATGTGTAGTCTAGAGACCTCTCGCGGACTGTTCCTTTCATACCGTTGTTTTCTTTTCTCTCCCTTTCCTTACTTTCACTGCTGTCACCAGCTGTAGCTGTTAGCTTTCTCCTTGTGGATTATTTTTACTGAGAAATAAAATTTATCCATTAGTGGACATTTCAGAGTAAAGCTACTGACTTGTGCTGAGATACACAGGATTCTGTCACTGGCAGGGTGATTTGCTGTGGGCAATTTGAGATATTATCATGATTTACAGCCTTGCTGAACAAAATGAGAAATTGCTGTGTCCCCAGAATCTCCTGTTGAACCTGTGGTATTTATTGAACTCCATTTGGTAAGGTATTGTCAGGAGGAAGAGGAGATAACCATGGAATGGGTATAGAGGGAGAAGTAATTGGTAGTTAAACAAGAATAGCCAGAACTAAAGCTTATTCACAGGGAGTTCTGAAGTCTAGGAGGGATGATAAAAGAAATTGTGTATGAAAAACTATATTGTAAGGTGAAAGGTAAAACATGCTTAGGAGTTACTTTGAAAACTCAGAATAGGGAGAGATTTTTAAAGGAAGTAATGGGGAATGTATTTTGGATGTTCAGGGAAAGTCTTGTTGCAGAAGACATTACTTGAGCTGAGCTTTGAAAAATGGCCCTCCTTTGGACATGGGGACATGAGATTGAGGAGAGGTCAGTGTTCTAGGTGGAAGGATTAGTGGGATGTGAGGTTGGAAGAGTATGTTAAGGGCCAGGTTATTAAGGGCATTTGTTCAGCGTTTGGATTTTATTCTGAGAGTCATGGAGCAATACTACTGAAAGGAATCAGCCACGGTAGCGACATAACTGGAATTGTCTGGGACATGACACAATGACTGCAGTGTAGAGGATGGATTGAGAAGGAAGGAAGTCAGAGAGCAAGCTGTAGCAGTGAGCCATTTGGTAGGGGCCGTGGGGCTGGAGAGGACTGATGGGAGAAAGACCGCAGAACATATGAAAGACAGGACTTTTGAAATCTGGTTGAATGTTGAGAGAGAATCAAAGATGACTCAAGAGTTCTAGGTCTGGATGACTCAGACAAATGGCTGAGCTGCTAAGAGGTAGAGAAGGAATATATTTGAGAACAAATATTTTGACCTCACTTTTGGACATACTTGCTTTGCCCAGTATACTTCTATGTGGTGGTGTCTAAGTTGGAAGTGTTTCCAGTCAGGAGTTTGAGGTGGAAATAGCTAGTTACCTAATATTTGTTGTGCATCTCTTATGAAACCAGCCCAGTCGTCACTGCTGTACAAGGTGAGCTTTTGAAAGATGTGTAAGTCATGCCACTGATTGTAACATGAGGCAGATGAACCTCACAGAGCTCAGTTGCATTCAGGAAAAACGTATTTTACGGTAGGTGCAAGCTACTATGCCAGAGATGACAAAATGAGCAAGACACAACTTAACCTTAATGGAACTTGCAGAACAGAGAGGAGAAGGCCAAGTATTTCAAAGTAGTGCATGTTTTGTTTTCTAGTTATACTGGGTTTTCTCTTCTACATTCATGATTAATGGCACTACTGTTCAGCCAGACTCTCAAGTCACTAACCAAAAAGTTATCCCCGACTCCCCCGCGAAGTCTGCATCAGTCCCCAAATCCCCTGGATGCTGTACACCTCTCACATCTGTGCTTTCCTCTCTCCTTCATTCCATTAGTACATAGTTCTCAACCTGGAGAACCCTGCACGGTACAGTCACCTGGGACCTTTTAAACATCCAGATGTGTGGGCCACGCATGGTGGAAGCTCACGCCTGTAATCCCAGCACTTTGGGAGGCCGAGGCGGGCAGGTCTCAAGGTCAGGAGTTTGAGACCAGCCTGAGCAACATGGTGAAACCCCGTCTCTACTAAAAGTACAAAAATTAGCCAGGCTTGGTGGTACACGCCTGTAATCCCAGCTACTCAGGAGGCTGAGGCAGGAGAATTGCTTGAACCCGGGAGGCGGAGGTTGCAGTGAACTGAGATCATGCCACTGCAGTCCAGCGTGGGCGACAAGAGTGAGACTCCGTCTCAAAAGAAAAAAAAAAAGAAAAGTAGTAGTGGTGATAATTCATCACCAGTGAAGAGCTTTTCTAATCTGATGCCAACAAGGAAGATAGTATTTTCTGGGAAGCTGACACTTTAATGAAATATTTTATGTGGAAGATCCTAATATAAGCCTGAAACAAAAAATTATTCTTGTAGTTCTCCAAAGAGAATGTTATCACAGCCTTTACAATCATTTCTCTTTTATCTGATGGACATAGTTAAAGCAGAATAGGAATAAAGTCATTTAGTCATTAAATAATTACATGAAGAGGCCGGGCATGGTGGCTTATGCCTATAATCCCAGCATTTTGGGAGATCGAGGCCAGGGTATCACCTGAGGTCAGGAGTTCAGGACCAGCCTGGCCAACATGATGAAACCCTGTCTCTACTAAAAGTACAAAAAAATTTAGCTGGGCATGGGGGCAGGCGCCTGTAATCCCAGCTACTTCAGAAGGCTGAGACAGGAGGATCGCTTGAACCCGGGAGGCAGAGGTTGCAGTGAGCCAAGATCACACCGCACCGTTGCACTCCAGTCTGGGCGACAAGTGAAACTCTGTCTCAAAAAAAAAAAAAAAATTACATGAAGAACACTAATTCACTGCTACAGTTTTGGCTAGAATAGAAGAACTATAGGAATGTAGAGAAAGGAAATGCCAGGGTGGTGGTAATCGAAAAACACCGAATACAGTGTGGGTTAGAACTGGAGTGGCCAGAGGGCAGTAGAGTGCATTTACGGTAGGAAATGGAAGGAGCTCATTTAATTCCTGCATTAATTAATGACTGATCTTGATGTTCTGATATTGGAGCTGAAATCTGGCATCATGGTATTAATGGGATGGGCTCTGGCCTGAGATCCCGAATCTCGAGTCTGTCTTCTGCTAATTGTGTGATTTTAGGCAACCCACTTAACCCAAGTGAATTTCACTGTTAGTATATTACTTTTTCAATATAGTTAGAATCTGAGATGATGAATGTGAAGAACTTAACTGCCATAGGAGACAAAAAGTACTAATTCCCTCTTTCTCTTTATTGCAAAATATTACAGGAAAGCGTCCATTTCCTTTTACCCCATCAAATGATGTTGACACTAATCTAGCAAAAAGTTACCAAGGGCATTAAAATCTTCCACTCTACAGAATTTTTTGTTTGTAAGTATAGCTGTTTGAGCTTCCTGTGGCTGCTGTAACAGATTTCCACAAGCTAGATGGCTTAAAACAACAGAAACGTGTTCTTATGATTCTGGAGGACAGAAGTCTGATTGAAATCAGCATCGCTGGTCTCAAATCAAGGTCTCCGTAGGGCCCTATTCCCTCTGGAGGCTCTAGGAGAAATTCTTTTTCCTGATTCTTCCACCTGCAAGAGGCTGCTGATGTTCCTTGGCTATTGGCTGCATCGTTCCAGTCTTCAAGGACAGCATCTTCAAATTTCTCTCTGTTCTGTGTTCACGTGACCTTCTACTCTGAGTGGGTCAAATCTCCCTCTGCTTTTTTTTTTTTTCCATGGAGTCTCACTCTGTGGTCCAGGCTGGAGTGCAGTGGCGTGATCTCGGCTCATTGCAACCTCCGCCTCCCGGGTTCAAGTGATTCTGCCTCAGCCTCCCGAGTAGCTGGGACTACAGGCACCCACCACCACACCTGGCTAATTTTTGTATTTTTAGCATAGATGGGGTTTCGCTATGTTAGCCAGGATGGTCTTGATCTCCTGATCTCGTGATCTGTCTGCCTCGGCCTCCCAAAGTGCTGGGATTACAGGTGTGAGCCACCGTGCCTGGCCTAGAAGGGCTACAGTTTTAACCCTTCCATTTAGATATGTGTGATTTTGAGTTAGTTTTTATATGTAGCAGTATCTAGGAATAGGGCTTTGCGTTTTCCATATAGATCTCCAATTGTTCTGGTCCCATTGCTCTTTCCTCATTGAAATGCCTTGACACCACTGTCAGAGCATTTGTATATGTCAGAGTCTGTTCCTGGATTCCGTCATATTGCATTGCTCTGGATATCTGTCTTGATGCCAGTATGATGCTGTCCTATTTGCTGTAGCTTTATACGCAGCCTTGAGTCAGGTAAATGCTAAACCTTTTTCTTTCCCCCCACGCAGAATTTTTTTGGCTATTCTAGGAACTTTGCATTTCCACCCAAATTTTAGAATCAGCTGCCTGTGCTTGTGCATGCCTGTAATCCCAGCAGTTTAAAAGACCGAAGTGGGAGGATCCCTTGAGGCCAGGCGTTCGAGGCCAGCTTGGGCGCCATCCTGAGACCCTGTCTCTACAAAACAATTGGCCACGTGTGGTGGTGCTTACCCGTAGTTCTCGCTGTTTGGAAGGCTGAGGCAGGAGAATTACTTGAGCCCAGGAGTTCGAGGCTGCAGTGAGTTGTGATCAGGCCACTGCACCCCAGCCTGGGTGACAGAGGGAGACCCTGTTTCTAAGAAAAAAAAATGTAGAATCATTCTTTCAAATTCTACGAAAATAGTTCGCTGGGATTTTTATTGGGAAGTTATTGAATCTATAGACCAATTTGGAGAGACCTGACGTCTTAACAGTACTGAGCTATTGAGCCTTCCAGTCCATGAGTGTAGTATATCACTCTGTTTATTTAGGTTGCCTTTCATTTCTGTCAGCAGTGTTTTATAGTTTTCAGTGTGCATGCATTGCACATTGTGTTAAATTTATCTCTAAATAGTTCGTATGTTTGGTGTGCTATATAAACGCATTACCATAGCCTGTACGTTGATAACTTAGGGCTTTGATAACATGAAATGAAGTAGGAAGAAGACTTTGATTTAAGGAAGATACGAAGTTTGATTTTGAACTTGTTGAGTTTATAGTACCAGTCAATCATTCTTTCAGCAGGAGCTGTTGAAGGAAAGAGACATTTGGGTCCATTTTTATAGCAGTGACAGTAAAGTTATGGGTGTGCATGAGACCACATTCAAAGAAGAAGCTTTAGGAAAAGTTCCGTTGTAGGTCTGAACCTTGCAGCACTGTGCCTTTTTAGAAAGTGGATAGTCAGAATAGACGAAGGGTCTGTAACAAGGTTAGGAAGAAAGCTAGAGTACAGAGTTAGGAAGCCAAAACAAGAGTTTCAAGAATGGGGTGATTGACAGGCTACAGAGAGGTTGAGGAGCTTGAAGAATAAGGAAAAGGTCATCGAAGTGGGTGATTTGATCATTGTGACTTTAGCAGAGGGATGTGAGTAGGAGCCAAGTTTCAGAAGGTTCGGGAGGCAAGAGAGGAAGTAGTGACTAAAGAGGACTCTTCAGAAATTGGTGGAGAAGGCAAAAAGTGTGATAGACTGGGCAGTCAAGAGCATAGCCGTGAGGAAGAGGTGTTTGTCTAGGGGTAGGAGGCGTTACTGTGAGCCTGTTTCTGAGGGTGAGGAGGTAAGCTTGGAGAGAGGCATATCTTGAAGATGCAGTGGCTGCTGTTGTGGCTTAGGGTGTGGTAAGAAGTGAGAGGTTACAGAATTCTAGGCATTCCAGATAGATAAACTGCTTTCTTCCCTTTCATTTGGCTCTGGGTGTCATTTTAACATCCTAATTCTTTAAAATCACCAGCAGGGGAACAGGGCTTGTATGGCCTCTCAGCCAAATCTGACCTGAAACCTGTTGACTTGTTTTTGTGCAGTCCTTAAGCTAAGAATTTGTTTATATGTTATAGATGTAACATATAAAAATAGCTTATACATATTAACTATATTTTAAATATTTTAAACTGATTGAAGAAAAATCAAAACAATGTATCATGATGTGAAAATTACATGACATTCCATTTTCGGTGTTCATAAATAAAGTATTTTTAGGGAAACAGCCACACTCATTCATTTGTACTTTTGTTTTACAACTGGCAGAGTTGAGTAGGGCCACGGAGACTGTGTGGCTCCCAGAGCTAAAATATTTGCTATCTAGCCCTTTACAGAAAGTTTGCCAACTCCTGAACTAGAAGGAGGAGTGTTCTAAAAGTCAGTCTTGGTTTCTCTCCTGACTGTGCCATGTAACTTCTGAAGAGGTAATTTGCTGATTAACTACTCTTTTGCAATAGACATTACACTGTTTATTTTAGGCTATTCATAATGAATGCAGATTTTTTTTTTTTGGTCTTAAGCATGTTTTGTTAACTCAACAGTGATGAACTATCAGAAAGGATACTTACTGAAAGACTGACCATAGACTGCACTCATGGAGAACAGCTAGATATTATTTGGAAAGAAACATGAGAAAATTGGAAGTTCCTGGCATTCTTTTTTTTATTTTATTTTTTTTTTGAGACGGGGTCTTGCTCTGTCACCCAGGCTGAAGTGCAGCTCACTGCAAGCTCCACCTCCCGGGTTCACGCCATTCTCCTGCCTCAGCCTCCCGAGTAGCTGGGACTACAGGCGCCCGCCACCTCGCCCGGCTAGTTTTTTGTACTTTTTAGTAGAGACGGGGTTTCACCGTGTTAGCCAGGATGGTCTCGATCTCCTGACCTTGTGATCCGCCCGTCTCGGCCTCCCAAAGTGCTGGGATTACAGGCTTGAGCCACCGCGCCCGGCCGTTCCTGGCATTCTTCACTGATACTTAGTGTAGCTTTTTTCGTGAAACTCTAGGTTTTATCTATTATTTAAATTTCTAGGTTTGCTGTCCTCTCCTCTCTCCTCTCCTTTTTTGAGACAGGCTGTCTCTGTCTCAAAGGCTGGAATGCAGTGGCATCATCTCTGGGACTACAGGCATGCGCCACCATGCCCAGCTAATTCAGTTTCTAGGCTTGCTTTTCAAATGAAAGTTGGAAGGGGACAAAGAAAAAACCACGGCTGAAAACTGGGCACTGGATGAAGAATAAGTAGGCGGAGAAGCAGCAGCAGTGGTAAACCTGACTAAACCAGACACTGCTCCAAGTGATTTAACCTATCCTAATGACTTTCCACATCGTTCTCTAAGACAGTGGTCCCCAATCTTTTTGGCACCAGGGACTGGTTTCGTGGAAGACAGTTTTTCCATAGATGGAGTAGGGAAGGGAGTAGTTTCAGGATGAACCTGCTCCACCTCAGATCATCAGGCATTAGAGTCTTGTAAGGAGCGTGCAGCCTAGATCCCTGGCGTGCGCAGTTCACAGTAGGGTTCGCGCTCCTGTGAGAATCTAATGCTGCTGCTCATCTGACAGGAGGCCGAGCTCAGTCAGGTGGGCGAGGTGGCTCGCCCGCAGCTCACCTCCTGCTGGGTGTGGCCCGGTTCCTAACAGGCCACAAACTAGTACCTGTCCACGGCCTGGAGGCTGGGGACCCCTGCTCTAAGATAACATCATTAGTCTCATTTTCCACGTGAGAAGACTGAAGCACAGAGAGGAGTAAGTAACTTGCCGAAGGTCACACAGCTAGTAAATAGGTAAGCTGGGGTCAAACCCAGTCAGTGAGGCTCTAAAATGCATGCTCTGGGCTATCAGTGTGCAGGGAGAATCTTGCAACACAGGACTGACTACCCTGGGTTGCTTTCTAAGAATTGTAATAATAGCTAATATCTTTTGACCACCTACTGCGGGGCAGGTTGTATTCTAAGGTTATTACATGTATTAGCACTTGCAGTGTTTACAGCATCCTTACAGATGAAGAGAATGAGTCACCTGCCTAAGGTGTGTCCAAACTAGGTTTGATCCCTGTCAGTCTAGCCCTAGAACCTGTGCCCTGTAAATTCTCTCTCCGTTATTGCTCAGAATGATAATTTTGTACTTTTTCTTGCAAGAACTGTATAGCTTGGTGACACTTCAAGGACACATTTGCATTGCTGTTTGTAAGCAGACAGTGTTCCCTACAGGCTGGTAATGTCTCAGCCATAAGCACTCCTCCGTTATGCTATGAAATGGTGTGGCAATTGAGGTAGCACTGGTAAGTGCTCATAAGCTTCCTGAGTACTTTTGTGATCCTTTGGGTTTCCCCGACAAAAGCTGCCGGGTGGGGGAGCATCTGTAATTTTGTGACTAAGAGTCCCAAATCATGCCAAAGCCCTGCTTTTATCTTGCCTCTTCTCTGCTCATTCCCTTGGTAGTTTATATCTTGTGTCATTGTCCAGGCAGCTGCTGCATATTTGAATGAGGAATTCTGTAGAGAGACTGGGGCTGTTGCTGTAGAGTTTAGAATTTGTGTGTATAACTGATGTTTAAGGAAATGTGTATGGTTTCCCAGAGAGCAGAGCGGGAAGATGGCTGGAAACAGCTTTCAGGATCTCCTCCACTTGAAGGCTTAGATAGAGGAATCAGCAACTTTCCAGTCTTTTTTTTTTTTTTTTTTTTTTTGAGACGGAGTCTCGCTCTGCCACCCAGGCTGGAGTGCAGTGGCTGGGTCTCAGCTCACTACAAGCTCCGCCTCCCGGGTTCACGCCATTCTCCTGCCTCAGCCTCCGGAGTAGCTGGGACTACAGGCACCCGCCACCACACCCGGCTAGTTTTTTGTATTTTTTAGTAGAGACGGGGTTTCACCGTGTTAGCCAGGATGGTCTCGATCTCCTGACCTCGTGATCCGCCCGTCTCGGCCTCCCAAAGTGCTGGGATTACAGGCTTGAGCCACCGCGCCCGGCCTTTTTTTTTTTTTTTTATATAGGGTCTCTATGTCGTCCAGGCTGGAGTGCTGTGGTATGATCTCAGCTCACCGCAGCCTCCACCTCCCAGGCTCATGCGATCCTTCCACCTCAGCCTCCTGAGAGCTGGGACTACAGGTGCCCACCTCCACCCCTGGCTCATTTTTGTATTTTTTTGTAGACATGGGGTTTTGCCATGTTGCCCAGGCTGGTCTCAAACTCCTAATCTCAAGTGACCCACCCACCTTGGCCTCCCAAAGTGCTAGGGTTACAGGCATGAGCCACTGTACCTGGCCTAATTTTCCATTCTTGAAGGCAGATGTTCCTATAATTTCACCTGTTACCTACGTCCTTTTGATTCTAGCTCACCTAAAGGTCTTCCACAGATCTTTTTTTTTTTTTTTTTTTCCCTTATTATACACTCAGGATCTAAGATCTTCTATTTGAATGTTTGCCAGGGCTACAACACCTTAGCACATAAATCAGTATCCACCTTCTTTGTGACTGTTAGTTTTGTTCTTGCCCTTCTTGTTTCTGAGCTCCTTGTAGATACTACTTTGATTCTACATTTGATACTGCTTTGATTACCTTGTTTGGAATAGGTGCTAATTAGGTTGCCCCCCCACCCTTTTTGATATAGAGTCTTGCTTTGTTGCTTAGGCTGGAGCACAGTGGCATGATCACAGCTCACTGTAGCCTCCACCTCCTGAGCTCAAGCAATCCTCCCACCTCAGCCTCCCAAGTAGCTGGGACTACAGGTACGTGCCACCACACCCAACTAATTTTTTCAGTTTTTTTATGAAAAAAAAAAAAATGCTGTGTTGCCCAGGCTGGTCTCAAACTCCTGGGCTTTAGAGATCCTCCTGCCTGGCCCCGCAAAGTGCTAGGATTACAGGTGTGAGCCACCACACCCAGTCTAGATTGCCCTTTTAACTCTTAAAAGAGGCAGCTCCTAATCTGCCAGAATGCTTAGTGCATAAATATGTGCAGATTGACAGTTTAAGTGAAATGGAAATTCCCCAGCCAGCTATAGTCATGCTGGGTTGGAGTTGTTGAGGAGCAAAAGATTTAGGTTGGGTGGAATATGGTGTGATTGAAACCACGGTTAGAGGGTTCAGGTTGCTTATGGAAGAAACGGTTACCACAGCGGAAACTTGGAGGCTGTCTCTTGGCAAGTGGGATGTAATTTTGCAGCCACGAGGTTGAACTAGCGAGATGTGGTGTCTACTATAGCCATCCTTTTCAGTTGACTTGCATAGAAGCTGGTGAGTGGCTGACATTTTTGTCAGTGAACTCTTGGAGGAGAGGGCGAGGCTTGGGCTCATAATTATTTGTATTTCTTATAGAGAAATGTACAGTGTTTATGTACTTTGTCTGTTTGACAAATCTGTTGACTGATGCAAGCTTAAAAGGAGAATCTGACCAAGAGAATAAAAGATTGAAACCTTTTCTTGCATTTTCTGGGTCCAGTATGCTACAAACAAATATAGGCTTTATTTAAATCTTTTGAAGTAAGCTACTACTTTTCTGGAACATTTTCTTTATGCTGGCTTAAACCAGGAGGTCTCCCACCACACTCCATTTGTATCCCCTATCAGAGTGCTCAGGGTTTACTGCATTGGCTTAATTGCCTGTCTTCTCTATTACTCACAACTCTTTTCTTTGTTTTGTTTGTTTGTTTGTTTGTTTTTTGAGATGGAGTGTCCTCTGTCACCCAGGCTGGAGTGCAGTGGCACAATCTTGGCTGACTGCAACCTTCGCCTCCCAGGTTCAAGCAATTCTTCTGCCTCAGCCTCCCGAGTGGTTGGGACTACAGTTGCGTGCCACCATGCCCAGATAATTTTTATATTTTTAGTAGAGATTGGGTTTCACCATATTGGCCAGGCTGATCTTGAACTCCTGACCTTGTGATCTGCCCGCCTCAGCCTCCCAAAGTGCTGAGATTATAGGCATGAGCCACTGGACCCGGCTGGTTGGTTTTTTTTGAGACAGGGTCTTGCTGTGTTGCCAGGCTGGAGTACAGTGGCACAATCTTGGCTCTTTGCAGCCTGAACCTTCTAGGCTCAAGGGAATCCTCCTGCCTCAGCCTCCCAAGTATGCACACCTCTGCTCCTAGCTACTCTGGAGGCAGAGGCAGGTGGGTCGCTTGAGCCTGGGAGTGCAAGGCAACATAGCCCTGGCAACATAGCAAGGCCCACCTGTACAAAAAATTTAAAAATTGATAGCCAGGGGTGATGGCACACACTTGTGGTCCCAGGTACTAGGGAGGCTGAGTCAGGAGGATCACTTGAGCCCAGGAGTTTGAGACCAGGCCTGGCAGCATAGTGATACCGCATCTCTACAAAAAATTTAAAATTTAGCCAGGCTTGGTGGCAAGCACCTGTAGTCCTAGCTACTCTGGAGGCTGAGGTGGGAAGATCACTTGAGTTCAGGAGTTTGAGGAGTTTGAGGCTGTGATGAGCTAGGATTGTGGCACTGTGCTCCAGGCTGAGTGACAGAGACCCGATTTCTTTTAAAAAAAAAAAAAAAAAGAAAGAAAAGAAAAAGGAAAGATTGGGAAAGGATGCAGGGAAGCATGTGAAAGAGACAGAGAACCAGAATCAGAGGGTGGTATTGTGGTTGCTAAAATAAGAGAAGGGATGGACAACAGTGTGATGTGGTGTCATAAGTCTAGGAGGAGAACCACTGGCAGGGGTCCACTGGACTTGGCAATTAGAAGGTCATGGGTGAGAGGAGTTTCAAGGGGATGGTGGGGACAGAAGAGGGAATGGCAGGTGAGACAATGGTGTATGGTAGCTAGAGATGGCGGGGCTGAGGGTTTCAGATGTGTTGTGGACGTGGGATGCTTTAATAGATAAGAGACTTAAACTGGCTCATATGTTGACTAGAACCACCCAGTCAAAAGAGAGACTGGAGTTCGGAGATAGGGTCATTGATGATAAAGCAAAGGTCCTGAGGAGTGAGGAGAGTGAAGAGATTTAGGGAGCACATAGGGGGATTAAACTTGGGTAGGAAGGATATACCCTTTCAAAGGAAGCAAAGGGGAGATGGGAATCATTGCTGGGACGGTGGGAGTTATTGTCAGTAGCTCAGTTTTCTCAGGGTATTGGCATGGAATGAGGCAGATTGGATGGGAGATGGGCCTGAGGGCAGTGTCAGGATTTGGAATGTCTGTGGTGTGGAAGAGGGAGGGGTGAAGGGACCAAGGCCCGGAGGATGGTTGTAGCAGCACTATGGAGCCATAGAGACCTTGACTGATAAAGCTACATGGTTTATCAGTCCATGGTTGCATAAATCCCCTGTCTCATCCCTTCTTAAGACTCCAGAGCTCAGGCAAAGGAGAAGTTCCATGACTGCTTCCTCAGGGAAGCATTTCCCGACCTCTTCAGTTCACTTGCTTTATAGGCTCTCATAGCTGTTTTTGCCTTCTAGCTCTCTAATGTAGAGTTGTAGTTTTGCATTTGACTGTTATAATTATTTTAATTATAAATTATAACCAAAGTTATTTGACTTATGACTGAGCATGGTAGCTCATGCCTATAATCCAACACTTTGGGAGGCCAAGGTGAGTGGATCACTTGAGGCCAGGAGTCTGAAACCAGCCTGGCCAACATGGCAAAACCCTGTCTCTACTAAAAATACAAAAATTAGCCGGGCGTGGTGTGCCCACCTGTCATCCCAGCTGCTTGGGAGGTTGAAGCAGGAGAATCGCTTGAACCCAGGAGATGGAGGTTGCAGTGAGCCAAGATTGCGCCACTGCACTCTAGCCCAGGCGACAGAATGAGACTCTGTCTCAAAAAAAAAGAAGAAAAAATTGTTTATCTTTGTTTTTCTCAGTAACTCAGGGCTCCGAGGACAGGTATGTCAGAGTGCGCTTACCATCGTGCAGCGTCCAGCACCTAGTGGACACTTGATAAATGCTTGTTGAATTTAATGAATCAAATACAGTGGTTCTCAACCTTTTTACCTGCCCCAACGTGCCAGTGGAAGATGGCGTACCTCTCTCTGAACCATTATTAACTGCCCTGATCCTCACCTGAAGGGGGACAGGTGCCAGGGTTGGGGAGCGTGATTAATATGATCACAGGCCCTGGAATAAGAATGTTGGGCTCAGATCCCAGCCCGTCCTCTCACCAGCCTTGCAACAGGGGAAATCTGTAACCTCTCTGTGCCCCAGTGTCCTCCTCCTCTATAAAATGGGGCTGGTATATAGCAGTACCTACCTCATAGGCTTGTCATGAAGATGATATGAAGCTGGGCACAGTGGGATGTGCCTGTGGTCCCAGCTGTGGGAGGCTGAGGCAGCGGGAACAGTTGAGTCCAGGAGTTTGAGTCTAGCCTGGGCAACGTAGTGAGACCCTCATCTCTTTAAAAAAAAAAAAAAAATGAGGCCAGGTGCGGTGGCTCACGCCTGTAATCCCAGCACTTTGGGAGGCTGAGGCGGGTGGATCACAAGGTCTGGAGTTTGAGACCATCCTGGCCAACATGGTAAAACCCTGTCTTTACTGAAAATACAAAAAATGAGCCAGGCGTGGTGGCACGTGCCTGTAGTCCCAGGGAGGCTGAGGCAGGAGAATTGCTTGAACCCAGGAGGCAGAGGTTGCAGTGAGCCTAGATTGCGCCACTGCACTCCAGCCTGGTGACAGAGCGAGACTCCGTCTAAAAAAAAAAAAAAAGAGAGAGATTAAATGAGGGAATTTATGTAACGCTTTTAGAAGAACATGTCAAAATTAGGAAATTGTTATTACTGTTAGTGATTTCAAAAAATCTAGGTGATTTTGGTAGCCTTTTCTCCTGAAGACTCCTGGCTTTGTGGTAAAGGATTTGCAGGGCAGGTCAGCATCTTTATGTACATCTCTTCATTGTCATCTACTGTATAATATTGAGCTTCTGAGAGGAGAAATCCCTGTAACCATGATGGTCTCCTTGGTTCAGTGACCAGCACCCTGAAACAAAGCTATTCTTTGTTATTTTTATTTTTATTTTTTATTTTTAATGAATATTTTAAAAAGTAAAGACAGTATGTTGTCCAGGCTGGTCTCACACTCCTGGGCTCAAGTGATTCCCCCAGCTTTGGACTCCCAAAGCTTTGGGATTACAGGTGTGAGCCACATTACCCAGCTATCAGAGCCATTCTTGATCCTGTGGGACTATCACTGAGAAATAGTAGAAACATCGGGTGGCCGGTCACTCGGGGAGCGTTCCCATCATTGGGATGAGGGACTAGTGAATGCGCCTGCTTTACACCGGCCACGGTAAACCTGATTCTTTCTTCTCCTTGCAGAGGAGGTGGCCAAGCTGGAGAAGCACTTGATGCTTCTACGACAAGAGTATGTCAAGCTGCAGAAGAAACTGGCAGAGACAGAGAAGCGCTGCACTCTCTTGGCTGCGCAGGCAAACAAGGAAAGCAGCAGTGAGTCCTTCATCAGCCGCCTGCTGGCGATCGTGGCAGACCTCTACGAGCAGGAGCAGTACAGGTGAGCAGGGCTCCTGGACACATAAGGCCTTTGGCTTTATTCCCGGGCCACACTACAGCTTTTCTCATTCACTTTCTCCCAGAATGTATTTCTCTCCCTTGAGGATATTAGCAAATCTTTATTCCCTAGAATAGAAGCTCCCTGAGGCAAGATTTTTATTTTTTTTATTTTATTTTATTTTTTTTACGATGAAGTCTCGCTCTGTTGCCCAGGCTGGAGTGCCGTGGCGAGATTTCGGCTCACTATAGCCTCTGCTTCCGGGGTTCAAGCAATTCTCCTGCCTCAGCCTCCTGAGTAGCTGGGACTACAGGCGCACACACCACTGCGCCCGGCTAATTTTTTGTATTTTTAGTAGAGACGGGGTTTCAACGTGTTGGCCAGGTTGGTCTTGATCTCCTGAAGTCCACCTGCCTCGGCCTCCCAGAGTGCTGGGATTACAGGTGTGAGCCACCATGCCCAGCCTGAGGCAAGATTTTTATCTCTTGTTTAGTGCTTATCTTCAGCAGAGTGCAGGAGTCATGGTGATAGCATTGCTAATCAAGCAGGAATTGGGCTTACATGTCTAGGAATTCAGAGGGCAAATGTCCGTTTCTCTTGAGATGGTCAAAGCAAAACAGTCTTGGAACTAGTTAGAGGGTGCATCACGATGGTTGAGGTTGAACTCTGGAGCCATACAGCTTCTGTTAGAAGCTCAGGGTTGGGTGCGGTGGCTCATGCCTGTAATCCCAGCACTTTGGGAGCCCGAGGTGGGCGGATTACCTGAGGTCAGGAGTTTGAGACCAGCCTGGCTAACATGGTGAAGCCCCGTTTCTACTAAAAATACAAAAAATTACCCAGGCCTGGTGGTGGACGCCTGTCATCCCAGCTACTCAGGAGGCTGAGGCAGGAGGATTGCTTGAACTGGAGAGGCGGAGGTTGCAGTGAGCCGAGATTGTGCCATTGCACCCCAGCCTGGGCAACAGAGCGAGACTCTGTCTCAAAAAAAAAAAAAAAAAAAAGGCATGCTAATGTCATGTGGGTGAAATTATAAAGAGAAAAGAGCAGGGTGAGCACCTGTGATGTTGCGTATAGTCCAGAACAGCAATGATGAAAGACTGAATTGGGATGCTGGATATGGCAAAGAAACACATATGTGAATATACATAAGAAGGAAGGACTTGAGCCGCTAGGGAGATAGAAGCTCAGTCTACATAAGACTTAGTAACTATTTTCAAATAAATTCCAGCATTTTAAATAGATCACTCACACCCGTTATCCCAGCACTTTGGGAGGCCGAAGCAGGTGGATCACCTGAGGTCAGGAGTTTGAGACCAGACTGACCAACATGACGAAACCCCGTCTCTACTAAAAATACAAAAATTAGCCACATATGGTGGCATACACCTATAGTCCCAGCTACTTAGGAGGCTGAGGCAGAAAAGAATTGCTTGAACCTGGGAGGTGGAGGTTGCAGTGAGCTGAGATTGTACTATTGCACTCCAGCCTGGGTGATCGAGTGAGACTGTCTTAAGAAAAAAAAAAAAAAATCAAAATTTAGAGGATGCAAATAACAATAAAATAACTCAGGATTCAAAATTACTATTATCTTAGTCCTTTCTAAATGAAAGAATAATCTATTACAGAAAAAGGGAAGTATATATTCTGAGTAAAGGATAGTTCCATAAATTGAATAGATGTAGCTTCTTGTAAAATATAATCCATTGTCTTGTTTTTCCTCTTCTTCCATGAACAAGTGAAAACTTTGTTTATTACTGGCCCAGGGAAGCCTAATGTTTTCCTGTTACAGACACACCTCTCCTACTCTTTGAGGCTCTTTCCCATTAGAACTCCCATCATTTAGTTTTTCAATTACTTATCAATTGATTAGTAATTTTTTTTCACATTCATTGTGTTGAAGTCCTTCTCGGAGACAATGGGAATGAGACTGGGTAGTTTTCTTCCTGTCACTTTTTAGCTCGTTATGGTATGATCTTATGACTCCAACAAGTCTCCCTTCAGCTTTTAAAACCTGCCCTAGGCCAGGTGCGGTGGCCCATGCCTGTAATCCCAGCACTTTAGGAGGCTGAGGCAGGTGGATCACTTGAGGCCAGGAGTTCGAGACCAGCCTGGCCAAATGGCGAAACCCTGTCTCTACTAAAATTACAAACATTAGCTGGGCTTAGTGGCATGTGCCTATAGTCCCAGCTACTCAGGAGGCTGAGGCAGGAGAATTGCTTGAATCCAGGAGGTGGAGGTTGCAGTGAGCTGAGATCGCGCCACTGCGCTCCAGCCTGGAGGACGGAGAGAGAGACCCTGTCTTTAAAAAAAAAAAAAAAAAGGCTGGATGCGGTGGCTCACACCTGTAATCCCAGCACTTTGGGAGGCTGAGGTGGGCGGATCATGAGGTCAGGAGTTCGAGAACAGTCTGACCAACATGATGAAACCCTGTCTCTACTAAAAATACAAAAATTTAGCAGAGCATGGTGGTGCTCGCCTGTAATCCCAGCTACTCAGGAGGCCGAGGCAGGAGAGTCGCTTGAACCCGGGAGGCGGAGGTTGCAGCAGTGAGCCGAGATTGCGCCACTGCGCTCCAGCCTGGGCAACAGAGCGAGACTCCATCTCAAAAAAAAAAGCCTGCCCTTTATCTCAAGAAGGTTGAAACTCTATGTTAGCTACAATTGAATATCAGATAGGGAATGGAGTCTTCCTAGGGGACTAAGCTGTCAAGATGTGGTAACCGAAATTGAGAAATCGATTTCCAAAGCAGACATCTTTTACCAACGTAGGGGAAAAAATACCTTTATCCTATAACATGCATTTTGTTGAAAAATTCAAATAGTATTTTTATGTGCCTCTTAGTAGCTGGAATGACTGATGAATAGGTTTTAAAAGTTTTTTTTTTTTTTTTTTTTTTTTTTTTTTTTTTTTTTGAGACGGAGTCTTGCTCTGTCTCCCGGGCTGGAGTTGCAGTGGCCGGATCTCAGCTCACTGCAAGCGCCGCCTCCCGGGTTCACGCCATTCTCCTGCCTCAGCCTCCCGAGTAGCTGGGACTACAGGCGCCGCCACCTCGCCCGGCTAGTTTTTTGTATTTTTTAGTAGAGACGGGGTTTCACCATGTTCACCAGGATGGTCTCGATCTCCTGACCTCGTGATCCACCCGTCTCGGCCTCCCAAAGTGCTGGGATTACAGGCTTGAGCCACCGCGCCCGGCCTTAAAAGTTTTTAAGTTGAGAAATGTGGAAGAAACCGGTAGCCTTTCTTTTTTTTCTTTTTTTTCTTTTTTCTTTTTTAATAAGAGACAGAGTCTCACTATGTGTTGCCCAGGCTGGTCTCAAACTCCTGGTCCTGGCCTCCCAGAGTGCTGGGATTACAGGTGTGTGCCATTGTGCCTGGCCTACATTTCAAGTTCAGGAGAACAGTTTTGTCCCATAAGGTAGTTAAAAATGATGGCTATATGTAGTTACTTACTGTACTCATTCTTTTACCAAACAAACCTATGGTTTTTCCTGTTCAAGTGTTTGAGAAACTAACAAGAAACTGTTCATCTCCTCTCCAGTTACAGCATTCTGGTCTCCATGTTTTAAAAGGAAATACTCTTTAATTGAGTGGAATCAAGTTTTTTAAAAAAATTACTAGGTCCTTAATTGTTTCAACATAGAATCTTCATGGACTGGACTTGTCTGATTTTCCGGTTTTCATTTGTGTTTTAAAAAATTATTATTGGAAATTATTGATGAAATCCTTATCTTTATTTCCCTTTGGTATGTCAGATTACAAAAGAGAGAATTTTGACCTGACACTCATGAATGTGGTAGAAATTTTCTAGAAACATTCATTTTTATAATTTTGTGGCTACAAGTTATACTCGTGGTTGAAATAGTACAGACTGAAAATCTATTTAAGTTATTAGGATGTAATACTTTATAAATATATTCAGAGTTTAAAAATTATTTGTGCTTTGTAGGTAGCTTCTTGTTTTCATTAAATTTTTTATACTTTGTCACAGGATATGCTGATACAGTTTTATGTTTTGTTTTACATAGAGTATCCTATTTCTTCTTTGACCATGAATAATGTTCTACTGTGTTAACAGCAGTTTGTAATAATTTGAAATAATAAATACTCTCTTAATCTTGTGATCTATTATCATTAGTTACCGCTTGGTCTTTGATAGAACTGGAATTGTTGATACTTTCAAATGATGATTAAGTGTGTTGTAGGCAATACTCTTGTAGGGTCTACAAGAGTAGAATGTAGAATGTGTCTCTGTCAAGCATTATATACAAACAATATTCTGTTTGGGTTTCCTCTTTTTTTTTTTTTTGAGACAGAGTCTTGCTCTGTCACCCAGGCTGGAGTACAGTGGCGTGATCTCAGCTCACTGCAACCTCTGCCTCCTGGGTTCAAGCGATTCTCCTGCCTCAGCCTCCTGACCAACTGGGATTACAGGCGCCTGCCACCATGCCTGACTAATTTTTGTATTTTTAGTAGAAACGGGGTTTCACCATGTTAGCCAGGATGGTCTCGATCTCTTAACCTCGTGATCTGCCCACTTCGGCCTCCCAAAGTGCTGAGATTTCAGGCGTGAGCCCCTATGCCTGGCCTGGGTTTCCTTTTAAGTGGATGGGTTAATTCATGTAATGGTATTTTCTTTTTCTTTTTTTCCATATAGTGGTTTTTGTGTAGTTAGTTTCCGAAGACTTTCCAACCTAGTAAATACCTTTGAAGTTGAATATGAAAATAAAACATATAACTACCAGCAGGGTGATGACAGTGACTTTGGATTCCTGCCAGGATAGCCATATGGCATGTACTCGTGGCAGCCCAGTGGGTCATCTTGACGTTTTTGTTCACTGCCCAGACGCTCTCCTCCGGTAGCATTTGACATTTCGGAGTTACACATAAATATCTATTCAGGAAGATCGTTTCATATAATGGCATGTCATAATTATGGAAACATGTTTTGAAAAGAAAGCTTTTTCCTCACCCCATTTTTTATAAGTAGTTGAGTCAAAAATGGTCAATATTAGGTCCGAATGTTTCTGGTGAGAACAGGAGTCCCGATGCTGGGTGCCGTGTTCATGACTGCTCGTCAGTTTGTTCACGCTTTTTCTGTTTCACCTTGCTTGAGCGTTACTGTGAGGCGTAGCAGCGCTGTAGTCTCAGAGCCGGCATCACCAGCTTTAACCTTTCTGTCTTTCTCTCCCTGATGGTTTAGCTTGTTTTAGTCTATATAAAATAGCCTCTACTTTTTATGTGAATATTAATCCTCCTCCTTAACTTGGAGGTTCACTACTATAAGAATCCCGTTAGAAGATGTATTTGAAAGCCGAGCATGCCACGTGCATTAAAGCCAGAATTTACAAATAGAAACCATTTCTAGCAATGTATTATAAAGATGGCCCATCAGAATTCAGTGCCAGCATATAGAAACAATGTTTTGCTGTAATTTTTCCTTTTGCAGATGTATGTTGATCAATACTCATGTGTTTATCAGCTATGAATCCTATCTATACCTAGGTATGATGACGTTTTTCTAATATATGTGGGTCTCTTTCTTCATCAGCGATCTGAAGATAAAGGTTGGGGACAGGCACATCAGCGCTCACAAGTTTGTCCTGGCAGCCCGCAGTGACAGCTGGAGTCTGCCTAACTTGTCTTCCACTAAAGAGTTGGACCTGTCAGGTGAGCCTTTGAGTGATCAGGGACACAAACCTGCTAGCGGAAGGGCTCTTGGCAGAAGGTTATGGTGTCTCATTTTGAAATATTTGTGATTCAATGAAAGTAAAATAATTTTCTTAGCAATTGATGGTGACCACAAACTAGTTAAATAATTAATGAATCAGTAGGTTGTACTTTTAGGTACTTTGTATACCTATTGAGGAGGTAATACCTGGCTAACAAATCATAAATATTTGAGTATCTGCAATGTCCTTATGATTTATAAAATGTAAGTATTTTTCTGTACACTCATTTCATGAAAAAGTATGCTGTAAATAAGGATTAATGTCCAGAAAATATTTTTCCCTCAAGTCTAATTAAAAGTCCTGCTGTCAGATTGCTTAAAACTTCATACTAGATGCCAAAGGACTTTTTTTTTTTTTTTTTTGTAAGACAGAGTCTCACTCTGTCACACAGCCTGGAGTGCAACGGCAATCTCAGCTCACCGCAATCTCCCGCCTCCCGGGTTCAAGTGATTTTCCTGCCTCAGCCTCCCGAGTCGCTGGGATTACAGGCGCCCACTACCACACCCAGCTAATTTTTGTATTTTTAGTAGAGTCAGGGTTTCACCATGTTGGCCAGGCTGGTCTTGAACTCCTGACCTCATGTGATCCACCTGCTTCAGCCTCCCAAACTGCTGGGATTACAGGTGTGAGCCACCGTGCCTAGCCAAAGTACTTTTTCTAGTCTGTCAGAACTGAACTCAGAACAGTTACTCTGAAGAATAACAATATTCTTTCTTTAACATCAAAAGATGACCATTAGCCTTCAGAATTTTAATAGGTATGGGTTACTACATGAGATGGTAGATATGTTAATTTGCTTCACAGTGCCCATTTTACTATATATGTATCCCACAGCATTGTGTCGCATAGCTTAAATATATACAGTACAATTTATTTTTTTCAAAAAAATTTTAAGGCTGGGTGTGGTGGCTTATGCCAGTAATCCTGGCACTTTGAGAGGCCAAGGTGGGAAGATCACTTGAGCCTAGGAATTCAAGGCTAGTCTGGGCAGTATAGCAAGACCCTGTCTCTACAGCAAATAAAAAAAAAAAAAATAGCTAGACATGATGGCATGTGCTTGTAGTCCCAGCTTCTTGGGAATCTGAGGGGAATGGATTTCTTGAGCCAAGAGTTTGAGGCCACAGTGAGCTATGATATCACCACTGCATTCCAGCCTGGGCAACAGAACAAGAACCTGTCTCAAAAAAAAAAAAAAAAGATAAAAGTTAATAGCTGCCTTGGCCTATTTAATGTTACTTGTTTTATATCACATTTTTTGTGTGTGTGTGTGTAGGATTGAAGCAAATAGGGTGGCAAGTGGACTTTAAAACAGTCGTTTTCAAAAGTTGACCTGAAGGCTGCATTTTCATTTAGTACTTGCCTGACTGCTATTGGAAAAAAAGGGACAAAGAGCAAAATTTTAATTTAATTCTACTATTAATATTCGTGAGAATTATATGGTGAGAATGACAGGGATGTGTTCTGAGAATGTGTCATTACGTGGTTTTGTCGTGGGAACATCATAGAGTATATTTACGCAAATCTACATGGTATATACCCTAGTACCCACCTGGGCTGCATGGTATAGTAACACGCTGTATAGCATGTTACTGTGCTGAATGCCATAGGCAACAGTAACACAGTGGTAAGTGTTTGTGTACCTAAACAGGTCAGTAAAAATACAATATTATAATTTTACGGGACCACCATTGTATCTGCAGTCTGTTGTTGACCACACATAGTTATGTACTTGCCGAAGTGATTGTCTGTGTGAATTATATCTTTGTTCAGAAGGTTTGTCGGTTGAGAAGGTACTATTTTCCATGTGCAGTGCCAGGAACACTGAGATGATTATAACACAGTCCCTGCCATACGGAGCCCTTATTCTGCTGGAGGAAACAGGCCATTCACAAATCATTTCAGACCAGGGCTATAAAACAGAAATGTAGTTAGCTTTTAGGTAAGGTTGAGGAGAGACTGAGTTGGGGTGATAAAGGAGGGTTTCAGAGGTGGCTAATACCTGAGGCGTGTTGTAAAGGCTAAGTAGGCATTTATCTCATGGATTAAGGGGAACATATGTCAGTGTTTCCCAGATGTGAGCCAACTCTCTCTTTATGATAATTTTGAGGATTTAACTTGAGGTCCATAACTAAAAGTTGTAGATACAAATGCATGTACACACCTACACATGTGCAGATGCCTGCATGCCAGTAACTAAAAACATCTGCCTGGGAAATAGTTTTTTACTGGGAGGGCACCAGTCCACGTGATCGAAATCTCAAGGCATAGCTTTTTTTTTTTTTTTTTTTTTAAAGCCTAGTGTTTTGAAGCCGTGTATCTTTGACCTCGTATATAACAGAATTATGAAGACCTTACAAGGTCATGTAGCATTCTTCACAACATGTATGATAGGATCTTCATTATATGAACAGAATGTTTATGAAGACTAGAAGATAATAAATATATGGAAAAGATTCGACTCTGCAGGAAAAAAGTTAAGAATAAGCTACTGTGTTTTGATATCTGTATAATCAAAACTGATGACCCCAGTAGTTGTGAGGCTCATGAAATTGGTATTCTCGTACATTGCCAGTGACGTTATAAATAGGTATGACCATTTTAGAAAGCAGTTAGGCAGCTGAGCTGTGAAATATTCCTACTTTTTTTTTCTTCATTATCTGACTTCTGGTATACTGTCGTAGGTAAGGTAACTCAGACAGTGTTAGTGTTCCTCAGTTTTACTTTAATTGTGAAATAGTGACTGCAACCAAAATGAATGAGAGTGGGAAAATAAAACATCACTGCCCTCTGAAACAAAATCACACAACAC
>NW_020257562.1:0-21937 GCF_003255815.1 Theropithecus gelada
AGAAAGAAAGAAAGAAAGAAAGAAAGAAAGAAAGAAAGAAAGAAAGATGTAAAAAATAATGGTATCTCTATCAAACATTGTTATGGGGATTAAATATGACAATCCACATATGACACTGGAAATAGGGCCTGACGTTCAGTCAACATTCATTATCAATAAGCAGCTTAAACTCACTTTTATAACAGAGTATCTGTGCTTATGGAAGATTAAACTCACTGAAAACACATAAAAATGTGTAGTTTTTTTCAAAGTTAAGTTACACCCTTCTGAACAAAACTTGATCACAATGCATGGATGAAAATGGACCCATGTTAAAGGTTCAAGGTTTCATTAAATTGTACCCATACATTATATTATGTCTTCCTCTGTTCACTCTGTCCTTCGTTTGGATGCATTCTTCATAAAGCTGCAGTAATTGTTAATTTGTATTTGTTCAAGTATTTGCAAGTTAGTTGTACAATGATTCTTGTTAGCATATTTCCAGGCAGGCTTTGAAAAGCATAACATGTGGCAAAGAGGGTTTAGTGGATCTTGCAAGAGGTGACACACATTATCATGCCCAAGAGACCCTTGTGGAGTTCATGAGATGTGACAAGGTACTTTAGAAGGTGTGGGCTGGGAGAGGAGGTTACCTTAATGGGACAAATGTCTCTAAGAAGACATACAAGCAGAGATTGCCTTTAAAATTAAGGAACTGCACATTCAGGGAAACAGACCTTCAGACAGCTTACAAGTAGCTTAACTTGTAAGCTTAACTTAATATTTAGAGTAAAAACTCCTGCTGTAATCCCAGCACTTTGGGAGGCTGAGGCAAGTGAATCACGAGGTCAGTAGATGGAGACTATCCTGGCCAACATGGCGAAATCCCGTCTCTACTAAAAATACAAAAATTAACTGGGCGTGGTGGCGGGCACCTGTATTACCAGCTACTCAGGAGGCTGAGGCAGGAGAATCGCTCAAACCCAGGAGGCGGAGGTTGCGGTGAGCCGAGATCGCGCCACTGCACTCCAGCCTGGGCAACAGAGCGAGACTCCATCTAAAATAAACAAACAAACAAAAACTCCTGGACCCATCGACCCTCTTTTCTCATGAGAGGTTATGGAGACAGCAGCTGTCTCAGCACCAGTTCTCACCCAGCACAGAAACAATGTAAGGGGAAAAAAATAGGGCCTGTGGGCCTGACCTTGACCAATTCATCTCACTTTTCTGTCTTCAAAATGGAATTAAAAACTATCCAAGGACCCCAAAGAGTAGTTGTGAGGCTAAAACAAAATTACCTGGCCCATCCCAGCACTTTGGGAGGCCAAGATGGGCAGATTACTTGAGATCAGGAGTTCGAGACCAGCCTGGCCAACATGGTAAATATTAAAAATACAAATATTTGCTGGACATCATGGTGCGCACCTGTAGTCTCAGCTACTTGGGAGGCCAAGCCAGCAGAATCACTTGAACACAGGAGGCGGAGGTTGCAGTGAGCTGAAATCACACCACTGCATTCCAGCCTGGGCAACAGAGCAAGACTCATCTCAAAAAAAAAAAAAAAAAAAAAATTACCTGGCCCACAGAGGGCATTCAATCACAAATTACAATAATAAAAAGCCTAGTAGACCATCTTGCAGACACCCTGATCTCTGATTTTCTTCCTCTCGTTTATGTACCTTTAAGACTGATGTATTTTAAAAATTGTTTCTAACATTGATTTCAAACACTTTTCTCAAGACAATTACTGTACTAAAAATCGATGACCAGGTGCCACATTTTCCCTTTCTGAGCATAAATGATAATCCTTCATAGACACTGCTCTCATGATCCTCACCCCCTAGTCATTCCCCATAGCTCCCTATTTTTCTAATGTATAGCCCTCTGGAGCAGATCAGATGGTGAGTGAAAAAACACAGGCTTCCCAGTCCTGGGAAGACACATTCCACTCTGGCCAGAAGCCGAGCACGCTGACTTCTTCTGCCCTAGCCTCTGAGTCCCAAGGCCAGGCTTGAATGTTCTGCAGCTGACCAGTCACTGCCCACACCTCCTTTCACATCCACAGCCCCACATTTCCTTTGCAAGGGAGAATGAAAGTTATGAAAAGATGATGCATAGAAATTGCAAAAAGATTTTATTTTTCTTGGAATGCCTTGGTCTTAAACCCAGTTTGGGTTCCAAAATTTGTCTAGAATAACCTATTTCAAGGATAATGTCCACAAAAAAGTAGTAGAAAATGATTATTCTAGTACAAACAACTAAAGAAAGCAGGAAGACATAATAGAACAACAACAAAAACACCAACTCTGTTTTAGAATTCTGTACTTCAAGAAAGAGCAAGTTAATTTAAGAGTAAAAACAAGATAGTAGACATTTTTGGCAACTCTCAAAGGGACTCTCACAACTGGATGAATGACAGGAGCTCTTTATTGGATATAATTTTACTTCAAAACATTTCCCATCAGCTGAGTGCAGTGGCTCACACCTGTAATCCCAGCACTTTGGGAGGTCAAGGCAGATGGATCACTTGAGGTCAGGAGTTCGAGACCAGCCTGGCCAACATGGTGAAACCCTGTCTCTACCCAAAATACAAAAATTAGCTGGGCGTGGTGGCACATGCCTGTAATCTCAGCTACTAGGGAGGCTGAGGCAGCAGAATCACTTGAACCCAGTGGGTAGAGGTTGCAGTGAGATCGCACCAATGCACTCCAGCTGGGCAACAGAGTGAGACTCCATCTCAAAAAAAGGAAGAAAGAGAAGAAAAAAAGGGAGAGAAACAGGGGATGGAGGACAGATCTTTTCAGATGTTCTGGGCCAGGATCTAAAGAGCACGGGAAAGAAGGAGGGAGAGAAGATAGGTGTCCACCAGTGGAAATGGCTACAGTGTCGTGGAATTGAAGGAGTTGAGTAAGAAACAGTGAGGCGTGGATCCATACAGGCAGGGGGGAAAAGATGGTAGGAAAAGATGGTAGGCTTTGGCTCCCTTTACCAATTATTCATTTATTTGCATTCCTCCCCCAGCCTCCAGGTGGCACAACTGACCCAGCATATCTTGCTTGAGAACTGAAAGGTAGGATAAAGGCCAGGGCAAGTCTTAGGAATAAAACAAAGAAACAGAAGGCACTGTTGCCAGGCAGGATTGGGAATGGGAGGGAATGTTGCCTTGTAGCACCCTCAGTGGTGGGTACTCAGTACATGCTTAGAAACTTTTCCACTGCATCCTTGATATTATTGTTTGAGAGTCTGACACTCTCAAAACTCTAATGGAAATCTTTCATGCTTCAATTTAAGCTATTTTTCTCTTTTCAAGTCCCAATAAAAAGATTCCCATTTGCATAGCACACTGCAATTTGTATCAACTCCTTTAAGATCTACTTCCTAGAGATTTGCATACATCTGAGGCTACCGAAACATATCTACAAGACGTGAATTCTAGATCTAGACAATTAGACCAGGGTTTTTCAACATCAGCACCATTGATATCTTGTGCAGGATAATTCTTTGTTGGTGGAAGGGGGTGTCCTGTGTGTTGTAGGGTGTTTAACTGCATCCCTGGTCTCTATTAGATTCTAGTAGCACCCTTCCTCCCTCACTGAGATAGGCCAATCTTTCGTCCATGGATTCAAGTCCTGAGTCTTGGCCAGGATGCATAGTGGTAATTGCCAGACCTTCCTCCTCTAAGCAGAGCTTTCTCACACAGTAACATGTTCAGGAATCATTAGGGATTTTGCTAAAATGCAGATTCTGATTAAGTAGGTCTGGGATGGGGTTCAGGATACTCTAGTTTTAACATGCTCCTGGATGACAGGAATGCTGCAGGTACCCAGACCACACTTGGAGTAGCAAGCCCCTATAGCACTGGTTTAGTAAGAGAAGGAGAGGGCCAGGCGTGGTGGCTCACGCCTGTAATCCCAGCACTTTGGGAGGCCGAGGCAGGTGGATTACGAGGTCAGGAGGTCGAGACTACCCTGGCTAACATGGTGAAACCCCGTCTCTACTAAAAATACAAAAAATTAGCTGGGCGTGGTGGCAGGGGCCTATAGTCCCAGCTACTCAGGAGGCTGAGGCAGGAGAATGGCGTGAACCCGGGAGGTGGAGCTTGCAAAGAGCCGAGATGTGCCACTGGACTCCAGCCTGGGCGACAGAGCAAGACTCCATCTCAAAAAATAAAAAATAAAAAATTAGCTGGGCGTGGTGGCACGTGCTTGTAGTTCCAGCTACTCGGGAGGCTGAGGCAGGAAAATCGCTTGAACCCGGGAGGCAGAGATTGCAGTAAGCTGAGATGGCACCACTGCACTCCAGGCTGGCAGAGCGAGACTCTCTTAAAAAAAAAAAAAAAAAAAAAAAAAAAAAGAGCTAGGTAGGAAAACTGACCTGACATTATGTAGCTGTGGGACACCTGGCTGTTACGTGACTTCCAAATGCCTCAGTATCTCCATTTGAAAAATGATGATGACTCTAAAGATTAATTGGCCGGGCGCGGTGGCTCAAGCCTGTAATCCCAGCACTTTGGGAGGCCGAGACGGGTGGATCACGAGGTCAGGAGATCGAGACCATCCTGGCTGACACGGTGAAACTCCGTCTCTACTAAAAAAGACAGAAAACTAGCCGGGCGAGGTGGCGGGCGCCTGTAGTCCCAGCTGCTCGGGAGGCTGAGGCAGGAGAATGGCGTGAACCCAGGAGGCGGAGCTTGCAGTGAGCTGAGATCCGGCCACTGCATTACAGCCTGGGCGGCAGAGCGAGACTCCGTCTCAAAAAAAAAAAAAAAAAAAAAAAGAAAAAAAGATTAAGTAAAATAGCGGAGGTAGGAGTTCAAGATTGCAGTGAGCTATGATCACGCCACTGTACTCCAGCCTGGGTGACACAGTGAGACCCTGTCTCTAAAAAAGTGGAGGTAAAGCAACCAACTTACCAGCTGACACTCAAGAAATATAAATTCCTTCCCACTTAGCTCCTCCTACCACCCTGTGTGGGAACTTCAAGAACAAGGCATCCCTGGGAATTACAGGGAATTCCCTAGAAGGTAAAACTTAGTTCCTCTATGAATGGTGAGTGGAGAGGGAAAGATTTCTTCTCTTTTCATTCCTCTATCTCAACACCCTCTATGCCACTCACACTATAACACCTTTCATCCTTTGGAGGCTATAGATTGTTTTGATAATGAAACATACCACAGAAAGAATATTTAAAATGATATACACATTGTGATTCCAGTCAAAAGCAATGCGTCCCACTCTTGAGTCCATCTCTGCCCTGCATTTAATACTGATCTGAACTATTCTCTAAAGGAAAAATGATCCCAAACAGGAATCATCAAGCACTTTGGATAGGATCTAAGTTTCTAAATACAGTCTGTTCACTTTTTCCCCAAAAATGAATAAATTCTGCTCATCTGTAATTGTGTCTGAGGAAAATTCTTGCTAACCTTTGCAGGTATAAAATGTTCTGATGCAAAATACTAATTTGCCAAGCTAAAACATGGCTTTAGAATCACACAGCACATGGCACACGAACTCCACCTTGATTTTAATTTAATTGAAAGTGCCTTTCAATTAGGGTTGAGAAGTACTTGAATTTCTGGAATATTAACTAAGATTTATTCCTTTGGGAAAGTCATTCCTCCAACCCACCCAAATAAAAATGGCTAAACAATGGTGTCTTTCTCTATTTGTAGGAGGCATCAAAAAACTTACGGGAGGCATCACTCCAGACAAAGTAAGATGCTGTATTATCCCACCATGGGAATGCCATCTTGATAATATAAGCTGATGCAGTCAGCTGCACTGGGAGGCGGGCTGAAAACAGTCAGTTAACCACTGCCAGGAAAATGTGGTTTGGCCCTCCTCACACCTTCTACACACGCCTCACCAGGTGGGAGCTCAGGAGGACCCTGGATGAGCTATGCATTAAGGCTGAAGTCAGGCAACTGTTGGGCGGGAAGAGGGGCAAATGAGGATCCCTCTCTGTCGCCTACTAGGGGATGGCATGGTACCTTTAAAGGGTCTGCAGGACCAGTCTCAGCTACAGAAAAAGTCTAGCTCAGTCCTAGCCCCACAGGTTTCCCACAAATGCCCTGGAAAGAGCCATGGAGTCTGGATAGGATGGCCACCTGAGGAATCCTCTCTCTCGTGGGAACTTGCTGTGGTGTGGTGGCAGTTACATATCCACACTCTTTAACTCATAAAAGACTAAAAACTTAGGCCGGGCGCGGTGGCTCACGCCTGTAATCCCAGCACTTAGGGAGGCCGAGACGGGCGGATCACGAGGTCAGGAGATCGAGACCAGCCTAACATGGTGAAACCCCGTCTCTACCAAAAAAAATACAAAAAACTAGCCGGGCGAGGTGGCGGGCGCCTGTAGTCCCAGTTACTCGGGAGGCTGAGGCAGGAGAATGGCGTGAACCTGGGAGGCGGAGCTTGCAGTGAGCTGAGATCCGGCCACTGCACTCCAGCCTGGGTGACAGAGCGAGACTCTGTCTCAAAAAAAAAAAAAAAAAAAAAAAAAAGACTAAAAACTTAAGAGTCCTGACAAAATTATCTTCTAAACCCTACACTCAACCAACCCAGGGCACTCCAGGCACAGTGGGGAAACTTCTAGTTCAGCCCTCTCTGACAACCCTGGAAAAACTGCTCTAGCATCACTGTTTATCTATACCCTGCACAATGAGAATCCTTTCCAGGGTCCCTGCTAGGGTCTGAATGTTTGGGTCTCCCCAAAATTCATATGTTGATGCCTAATCCCCAATATAATGAATGAGGAGGTGGGGCCTCTGGGAGCTGATTAGGTCATAAGGGTAGAGCACTAATGAATAGGAGTAGTGCCCTCGCCTTTTCATTAAAAGAGGCCCCTTCCCCAGGCGTGGCAGCTCACGCCTGTAATCCTAACACTTTAGGAGGCCAAGGTGGGCAGATCACCTGAGGTCAGGAATTTGAGACCAGCCTGGACATGTGAAACCCTATCTCTACTAAAAATACAAAAATTAGCTTGGTGGCACACGCCTGTAATCCCAGCTACTCAGGAGGCTGAGGCAGGAGAATGACTTGAACCCAGGAGGCGGAGGTTGCTGGGAGCCGAGATTGCGCCATTACACTCCAGCCTGGGCAACAAGAACAAAACTCTGTCTCAAATAAATAAATAAATAAAAATTTAAAAAAAAATTTAAAAACCAGGATTATCGTTCTGAAAATTGCAGTCCATCGTCCCAATGAGGACCAATTCCTGACTTACTCAAAGTTTACAGAAGGATCAAGTAATGAAAAATGGAAGAATTACCAATAGTGCAAGTGCTTTGAGGGTAAGAGAATATCAGCTAGAAACCCCCAAAGCGGGGGAGGGGGGCAGTCAGGCTTAGAGAATTTCCATGTTCAAAGCTACTTAATTCGTGTGAAGGATGAACAATTGATCTGCTGCACAACTGCTAGCATTTTAAGTATTAACTTTAGGCCAGCACATGGTGGTTCATGCCTGTTATCCCAGCACTTTGGGAGTGTAATTGTGGAACTGCTTGGGAGGCCGAGGTGGGAGGATTGCTTGAGTCCCGAAGTTCAAGACCAGCTTGGTCAATGTAGTGAGACCCTGTCTCTACAAACAACAGAAAAACAGCCAGGCATGGTGGCATGCACCTGTAGTCCCAGCTACTCAAGAGGCTGAGACCAGAGGATCGCTTGAGCCCAGAAGTTCGAGACTGCAGTGAGCTATGATCACACAACTGCACTCCAGCCTGGGTGACAGAGTGAGACCCTATCTCAATAAATAAATTAATTAATTAATTAAAAACTGTTTACTTACATTTGCATCTGTAATGAAGATGAAAGAAGGCTTTGGTTAATTTAAGAACAACCAACTTTGGGGGGAATACAACATGTACAAGGTGCTTCCATATCCATCTGATTTTACACAAGTTTTGAAACAGGTAGGTTTTGGTATCTCCATTTGTACAGATGAATGAACTAAGATTTTGTTTATGTGACAGACCAAGATCTCACAGAGAACTTGGCTGAGGCACTAGGGTGCTTTGGTCACATCATGGTTCTGGATAAAGGGGGCACTACAATATCTGCATATTTGGCCTTGCCACCCCATCTGCTCCAATCAGGCATCAAAAACAACCACAAAGCCCCTGCCCATATCTAAGAAAAAAAAGAGGGTTCAAAGCATAGTGGCCTTCCCCAGTAAGTTCTACGGGTCTCTCCCCTTCCCTGGCATTCATGTCACACTCCCCTCAACCAGTTCATGCATGCTTCCAAGGCTTAGAAGAAAAAACAAACAAAAAAAACCAACCCCTCAAACCTACTCAAAAAAAGCTACATCATCTCATCCTCATACCCACCCTCTGCCTGGTTAAGGACCCCAGCAGCAGCATTCTGCCTCCACAGGGCACCTTCTCCAGTTGCATGGCCTATGTGAGGCACTCTGAGACTATCACCAAGATGGGAACAAATTCCAATTACATGACTCTTTTTTCTCTCTCTTTCTTTCTTTTTCTTTTTTTCTTTTTTTTTCTGAGACAGAGTTCTCGCTCTGTCACCAGGCTGGAGTGCAGTGGCTCCACCTCGGCTCACTACAACCTCTGCCTCCCAGGTTCAAGCAATTCTCCTGCTTCAAACTCTCAAGTAGCTGGGATTACAGGCACCTGCCACCACACCTGGCTAATTTTTGTATTCTTTTAGTAGAGGCGGGGTTTCACCACGTTGGCCAGGCTGGTCTCGAAATCCTAACCTTGAGTGATCCACCTGCCTCAGCCTCCTAAAGTGCCAGGATTACAGGTGTGAGCCACCGCGCCTGGTCCAGTTACATGTCTCTTGATCCTACTCAAACTTGTTCCCACAAGGACTGGTAGCCCTGGTGCTCCTAGATGGGAGACAGGAGCACGAAAGGGCAAAAGAGGCGAGGGCACCCTGAATATGTTCTCAGTCTCTTTCCCTCACGCTCTGTTTTCTCCAGCCCCTCCTCAATCTCAGAATCCACCTCAACAGGAAAAAGGAACCAAGCCCTGGAGAAAGTACATTCGGTTTTATTGTAGAAAGAAAAGAGAGACTCGATCCTTTTCTCTTCTGGCACTCAACTTTCAAGAAAATGGGGCAAATGACAGAAATTAAGCTTATACTGGGGATTTTAGTTTTCTAAAAAACTAGCCTCCAGAGTCTGCCCTGCAGGAGTTCCACAATTATAGTTCCATAATCCTATAAAATCACAACTCATATCTATGCTAATATTATGCTGAGATGACCACAAAATCCTGAGCTGTCATTGGAAGGACAACAGCACATTCACCACCAGTCAACTTATCAAGGCAAGAAGGCAGAATAGTTAACCAGGGGTTACGACTTAGAAGCACTTTCATTAGCAACATTAACAATGGGTAAAATACATTTTTAAAACTTAAATTTAAATATCAGGTGTTATGTTACTTGAAGTATCCCATTTCTTTAATACTCTAATCAAATACTACTTAAAATCACATAGACAAACTCAGTAACTTTCTCTCTGAGCAAAATGGTAGATTTTCCTTTTAGAATAGAGATGACTTTCCCAGGCACGGTGGCTCACGCCTGTAATCCCAGCACTTTGGGAGGCCGAGGCGGGCGGATCACGAGGTCAGGAGATAGAGACCATGCTAGCTAACACGGTGAAACACCGTTTCTACCAAAATTACAAAAACATTAGCTGGGCACGGTGGGGAGCTCCTGTAGTCCCAGCTATTCCGGAGGCTGAGGCAGGAGAATGGGGTGAACCTGGGAGGCGGAGCTTGCAGTGAGCCGAGATGGCACCACTGTACTCCAGCCTGGGAGAGAGAGGGAGACTCCATCTCAAAAAATAAATAAATAAATATATAAATAGAAGAGAGATGGTTTTAACTTTCCTATAATATACTCATGAAAAATGTGTTTGAAGGAAAAATGTCCAAAATGTGAACAGTAATGTTACATGTTCATAGAGGGGATTATTTTACAAAGTAAGATACACATGTATATGGATTACCTTAACTCCCATCATGATCCATGGTAACATTCTTCCCTGAGGCCCAAGCCACCCGAAGTGCTGCTGGGTGAGGCTCATGCCAGTGAGACAATCTGAAGTTGAAGCTGTTCCTTTATTTTTAGCTTTACAGAAATTCTGCCTCTGGGTGTTGAGTTTGCACAGTACAAAGAAAATGGTGGGCCAGGCGCGATGGCTCATGCCTGTAATCCCAGCACTTTGGGAGGCCAAGGCAGATGGATCACAAGGTCAGGAGATCGAGACCATCCTGGCTAACACGGTGAAACCCCGTCTCTACTAAAAATACAATACATTAGCCGGGCGTGGTAGTGGGCACCTGTAGTCCCAGCTACTTGGGAGGCTGAGGCAGGAGAATGGCGTGAACCCAGGAAGTGGAGCTTGCAGTGAGCCGAGATCATGCCACTGCATTCCAGCCCGAGCGACAGAGCGAGACTCCGTTTCAAAAAAAAATTTTAAAAAGGTGCAATTTGCTACCCAAACTTACTGAAATTGTTGAAGCTCATTAGGATACTAATCAATTACTCCACATTTCCAATAGCTGACACAGAATCCCTGATTAACAATCTAAGCAGTGAGTACTATGTTTCGCAAGATGAAAAACAATCATTCCAAAAGCTAATTCAAGATACAGCACCAATTCTACTGGTGCTGAGTCGTGTATAAAACTAAAGACTAGAACTAAACAGTCTATCCGTGGTCTTCAGAAGTAAGTTTTTAGCATGCTCCTGTTTCAACTGTTAAAATCCCTCAACACAACCTCCATCCAAATTCAATTTCAATTTCATCTTCATTTGAAACATTTCTCATAACCTTAATAAGCAGAGGCTGGTAATAACCATGATAGAAATCTGGGACATGGGTATTTTAAGAGCTCACCAAATCTGTAATGGTTATTGTTTAGATTATTGTAATTATCTAGACAATAATTACAATGACTAGAAAGTCCAAAGTGTTTACATTTTTGGAAGTAATATTTGATGTTAGTTCTATATGAAAATATTTAAACTTACAGAAATAAATCCAGTGGATTCATTCTTCCCTCATTTGATAACGAAGTTAAGACAACCTACTTCACTTTATTAGCCTGAGGTCCTGAGGCTACTGAGTCAGAATAAGGCACTTATGAAAGTGAAATAACTTCAAACTCTGCAGGCAGGAAGTGGTGCCAACTGTCATGCCAAAACTATGAGATAATGAGTATTTCAAAATGTTTGTCCCATCTCAAAGCCCAGCTATTCCTCTCATCCTAGCATCTCAGCATCCCAAAAAAGAAAGTGAAATGAACTCTCCAGCAGAGTCTGTTAAGTAAAGGACTGGGAGACAGGCAGCATTACTTTTGTTGTCCCTGGCCCAGGACTATTTTGTTGGTGCTGTCCCAAGATAATTGCAGGAAACTTGGTGTGCCTCCACTCAAAGGAGAAGATGTCCTTTAAGGAAAGGGCCAGGCTGGGTGTGGTGGCTCATGCTTGTAATCCCAGCACTTTGGGAGGCCGAGGCAGGTGAATTACCTAAGGTCAAGAGTTGGAGACCAGCCTGGCCAACATGGCAAAACCCCGTCTCTACTAAAAATACAAAAATTAGCTGGGTGTGGTGGTGGGAGCCTGTAATCCCAGGAACCCGGGAGGCTGATGCAGGAGAATCGCTGGAACCCAGGAAGGGGAGGTTGCAGTGAGCTGAGATCACGTCATTGCATCCAGCCTGGGCAACAAGAGTGAAATTTCGTCTCAAAAAAAGAAAAAAGAAAGAAGAAAGAAAAAGAAAGGTCCAAGGATCAAAACTGGGGAGGAGACAGCTGGCAGAGGAGCATTGCTTGAAACACTCTTTAGGCCAAGTCTTTATGTTTAAAGAAACAGAGTAAACTCCTTACTGGATACACCTCATTTCTAGACATGTTATTATGAAATTTTATTCATGAATGTTGGGGAAGCTGCCAGACTGGAAGAAAGAGAAGTTTAGTTAAATTTAAATTAAGAACGTTTCCAGAAAGACAAGTGTGATGCTTAAATGAACTCTAATCAGAACAAAAGACAAGGAAGCAAATTCCCTGGGATCCCAATGGTGAGAGGAGTTTGTACTCATGCAGTCTCCAGGAGCCTGTGAAACGCGAATTGAGATAGAAGAGCGCTTCCTGGGAGACACGGGCTTGTTCACAGATTCCAAGATGCAGTACAGAGAGAGGCGTATAGACTTATGAGTAGGTGAAGTTTCTTTTCAAAGAGAAATATTATACATTTAGGAAGTCTTCCCAAATCACCTGCGCTGCATTTAAAACTGCTACAGGGAAGGGTAATGATATGTCAAAGTCTGATCTGACCACGCAGCCTATCAGAGCCAAACCCCTGCTACCCTACACGGGAAACTGGCTTTCCTGGGTCTGGAGGGGGAATCCACCATCTCTCTAAACAAGTCACCTCCCAGACGCCCTCTTTGTGGGTCGGGAGTGATCCCTCGGGCTGGTGAGCGCCTGGCATCCGGGTTGGAGAGCTCGGCAGCCCGGCTGCACGCCGTCTCGCCCTTTGCCTTCAGTCCTCACCCGGCTACCAGCGCCACAGCTCCCTGCTGCGGGATTCCGGCTCTCCCGGGCTCCGTTTTACTCCCCTCCCGTCCACTCCGTTTCTCTGGGATTTCTCGGGGCCACCAGTGTCTCCTTGCTCTGGCCCTTGCGGGCGCGCCTCTACGGACATTTCAGGCACGGCTTATCCAATACTCTCCCCCACGGTCTGCTCCTCCCATACCCCAGAGTGTCCCCAAGAAGGGCCCACAGAGACGCAAACTCCGGCTTTATCCCGGATAAGATACCACATTCTAACTGCTGAGGTCCTAGCCTCAGGTCGAACTGGCTCAGCTCGGACCCGGACCGCGTTCTTCCTCCCAGGGCAGAAGAGGCTGCTGGCTCCTCCTGCATCATCTCCCGAGTTCAGCTCCCTGGACCCTATTCCGAAAGACTCCGGCTGGGGCCGGGGCCGGGTCCTTCCTGACTTCAGTCTCTCTGAAAAGTTTAGGACTTGCGAAAATGCCCCCGGCTCTGCCACCCAAAAGGCAGGACCCACGCCTTCCTTGCGAGCTAGAAGGAACGGCTGCACCTCCCAGTGCTCCCGGGGCAGGAGACGCGGCCACGACCACATTTGATTTCACTGCTTTTCCTGAAAAGGACACACACAGCCCAGCTCTGTGTGTATGCAGGGGGAAGCGGAGTCCTGCGTTTATTTTTTAAAGCATATATAAGCGATAAGCATTGAACAAAGTAGCCAAAGGCTTGGCCCTCCCACAAACCTAGGAATTCAAATCCACATGGCCACAGCCCCTCCACCCGGGCCCTCTCCCAGCACACGCTCCGCTCGACAAGGGCCACAAAAAGCCCTTTAAAAGCCCGCGGTGCTTCCGAGGACTCCCAGATCTCCAGCCCTTCCTCGACCACCCCTTCCTCACACCCGAGGACACTCCAGCCCCGCCCCAGCTTGGACACCCACCTCTGGGCTCCGGCTCCCGGAGGCGCAGTCTTGGGGCTCTGCTCCAGCGCCGCGCGGCCGCTGCCTCCCGCTCCAGGGGTCCAGGAGACTCCGGGGGAAGGCGAGCGGCAGCCCCGGGCTGGGGCCAGCGCATCTGCAGGGAGTGGCGGCCTCAGGGCGCGCTGGAGGGCGGGGAGCCCCGCCCGCCTACTCCCGGGGCCCGCCCCTTCCCCGCCCCCTCGCTTCCCCTCCAGTCGCCCAGCCCAGGGGCCGCCCTCCTCTCTCCTCCCCTCCCCTCTCCTCCCCATCCACCCACATCTTCTCCTCTCAGCGACTTCGGCGGAATCTATGCACAAACCAAGAAATGAATGAATGGAGAGACTGGAGGGAGGGAAAGACGGAGGGATGGATGAGGCGCGCAAAGCTGAGTATTTCCTAACTCAGGGGAGCGCTGTGTCTGGGTATGTGGATACTTGTTAGCGCACGGGGCTTTGGGGCGGGGTGGCGTGTCGCTGTGTGTACACGTGGACGTGTGTGTTGGTGTACACATATGTGTGCATGAGCGTATGTGGAAGTGTTTGAGTGCCTGTGTGCTCTTAAATGCCAGGAGCTACTGAGTTCCCACTCAGGCGGGGAGAGAGCCCCTTGTCCCTTACCTAGCACCACGACTGCCCTTAGGGTCAGAGCGACCCCGAAACTGGTTGCGAAGTGCGTCTTTGTGGCAGTAATGGTGTCGCCGCGTGTTTGGGGACTCCTCCGATGGGGTTCAGAGGCTGAGGTGTGGACAGAGATGCTTCCAACTCACTGGCTCGCCAGAGCCTTCCTGCTGCCCTCCGTGTAGTGGCAGCCGGTGGCCCGGTGTCAGAGCGCGTGTGCTAACAAAGCCAGCCGAGGGGGAAGGAGGCAGCGGATCCACAGACTGGGGCTGTATTAGGCGGGTGGCCAGCCATCCCTCACTCTTGAGATGTCTGAAATTTCAGTCTCTCATCCCGTCCCCCACATGAATATTTAAATAATGCTAATGACCCTTTGAAAATGAACCGTCTGGAAATCCTCAGAGAGGACACGCACACACAAACAGCCCACCTAGAGAGCAAAACTTTTCAAAAGCAAGCTGTGGACTTACTCTGCTGTAGGTGGCGGCGTTCGTTCTCAGCCGAGGAAGATCACAAAAGTTAGATTTCTTAAATTCAGCTTTGCCCTAGGCATGATTTTTCCAGCAATTCTCTCTCCCCAGCTTTGCAAGTCGCCCTTGCACTCTCAGTTAGATTTCCACCCTAGGGCAGTCTGCTGTTTTCCCCACCCCTTGACAAGGCCCTGGGTTGCTCTTCTGGGAGTCAATTTTACATGTCAAACAGCAGGGAAAGACAATAGCTATGGACTGATTCTACTTTCCTAACCCACTGAGGTCCCTGATTTCCAATACAAAGAAATGATACCCTTGGGAACTACCCTGAAAGCCCATCCAGGCTAAGGGCACCATAAATAGCACCTCCAGAGAAAAGGCTTCTTCCCTGCCTTGAGCTCTATTCACACTTTCACCCAAGAGGACGAAGTCTACAATGGGACATCAGCTGTTCTCAGGGTTCCTGAATGTCAAGAGGCTCCTTTTTCTCGATATTTGGAAATGGTTTCACCATCCTTTTCGCCTGTTTGTCTCTTATACTGTTGAATTTCAACAGAATTTACTAACCAGTGCTCAGAGATGACAGAGCTTCAGCCTTGACTCAACTTTGTCTTCCTTCCTTCCTTTTCCTTATTTTCTTCCTTCCTTTTCATTTTTTTCTCCTCATGTCTCCGATTTAAGGAATTAAATGCTTGGGTGCCCTAGATACTGATCTATTTTTAACATTTTAATATCATGTGAAAAACTCACATTAAAATGAGTGTGCTTGGGTATCACAGTTGTTTATTTATATGGACCATAGACTCTCTAAGGAAGAATTTTAGAATTACATCAGATGTGAGATGTTGTAAACAGTATCACGGCAGGTACTTCATCATTCTCTTCTCATATTTTCCTAAATTTGAATAAGTGTAAAATTTACAAACAAAATTAGTTTCATTATTAGGAAGAGTAAAGCAAGGCCGGGTATGGTGGCCCATGCCTGTAATCCCAGCACTTTGGGAGGCCGAGGCGGGCGGATCACCTGAGGTCGGGAGTTCGAGACCAGCCTGACCAACATGGAGAAACCCCGTCTCTACTAAAAATACAAAATTAGCCGGGCGTGGTGGCACATGCCTTCAATCCCAGCTTCTCGGGAGGCTGAGGCAGGAGAATCGTTTGAACCTGGGAGGAGGAGGTTGCAGTGAGCCAAGATCGTGCCATTGCACTCCAGCCTGGGCAACAAGAGCAAACTGCATCTCAAAAACAACAACAACAAAAAAAAGATACCAACTTTATTCTGAATTGCTTCTTTACTAAAGCAATGTCAATGCTTTGTTAATATTAATTTTAAAGTTCTAGAATATTATTCAAAACCTATTAGGAATACTAATTTAGGAAAATATATGCTCAATAGATACTAATTTATAAGAACATTTGTTTTCTTCCATCTTCCAAATTATTAAAGAGGTAGCCATGATTAAATATTTTTAATATAAAAGGCTTGGTACATACCAGATGCTCAGAAATAGTTGTTTAATTTGTTCAATGAAATCCATGCAAGAGTATGAATGGCTGCATGCAAAAGTAAACACTGTTTTTAATTAACATTTTCTCATTTATTTTCTCCTAGGCCAGTGGTTCCCAATTGAGGGTGATTGAACTCCCCAGGGGACATTTTGGCAATGTCTAGAGACATTTCTTATTGTCACGATTAGTGGGGTTGCTACCAGCATCTACAGGACAGCGCCCCACCAACAAAGAATTATTGAGCCCTAAATGTCAGTAATGCTGAGGTTGAGATATCTTGCCCCAGAATTTTTCAAAGCCAGTACTAAAGACCACAGATAGTAGGGCCACCTTGGTGCTTGTTAAAAAGGCAGAATCCGGCCGGGTGCAGTGGCTCACGCCTGTAATCCCAGCACTTTGGGAGGCCAAGGCGGGTGGATCACAAGGTCAGGAGTTCAAGACCAGCCTGGCCAAGATGGTGAAACCCCATCTCTACTAAAAATCTAAAAATTAGCCAGGCGCGGTGGCAGGCGCCTGTAATCCCAGCTACTCGGGAGGCTGAGGCAGGAGAATCGCTTGAACCCGGGCAGCAGAGGTTGCAGTGAGCTGAGATTGTGCCACTGCACTCCAGCCTGGGCAACAGAGAGAGGCTGTGTCTCAAACAAAAAAAGAAAAAAAAAAAAGGCACATTCCTGGGCTCTACCTTTACTGAACCAGGATGTGTGGGGTGGGGCCAATGAAACTGCATTAACAGCTCCCAGATGATTCTTAAAAACATGAAAGTTTGGGAAACACTGGCAATGGGCAAGGTTAGCTTTATCACCCACTGCCTGCTCGTGGTTCATCACATCATATGTGTGTTAACATAATAACGATTATTAGAGCTGAAAATATTTTATAATAAAAGAAGCATATTTACTCTCCTAGATGTACTTTAGGAGCATATTTGAATAAAATAAATGGCTACTAATTATGTGAGAGAAATATAACTCGAACGTGTAAATGTTACGTGTTCCCGCAGGCCCTATACCATCAAGGGCACCAAATCTTCCATGGAAATTTTTTTGCAGGGAGAGGAAATCAAGATTTCTTTCATTGTGGCCTAAGTGTACATTTTTACTCACATTGCCTCTCCCATGCTGCTGGCCCACTTTAAACTACACCCCTGAGAAAAAGTGGCCTCCAGGGGACCCAAGAAGTAGAATGTTCTTTCTAGAAAAACACACAAAATAAAGAATAGCTTTCTGAGGAAGAAGTTAGCCTAGATACAGGTTCAAAGAAGCTCTTCTCCCTCTCTCCCCAAACTGACCAAAATGAACTAAATCCAGCAAATAATAATGATCTAGCAGTAGACACATGCCCCAAACTTAGAGAACAGTAGAAGCTGAAAAATAGACTTATAAGTGTCTCAGAGAACTGATCTGAAAACAAGAAGGTAGGGGCAAGACAGTGCATCATAAAAGGGAATTTACTATTTCCTCCTCCTAGCAAGGCGAAAGACCAAAAAGTATCAGCTGGGAGTAATTCACAAGTGCTAAATGTGTCCCACAGATAATAAAGGTTGGCTGGAAAATTAAAAAAAAAAAAAAAGTAAGAAAAAGAGGGAAGGCTGGATGCAGTGGCTCACTCTTGTAATCCCAACACTTTGGGAGGCCAAGGTGGGTGGATCACCTGAAGTCAGTAGTTCAAGACCAGCCTGGCCAACGTGATGAAACCCCATCTCTACTGAAAATACAAAAATTACCTGGGTGTGGTGACAGGTGCCTGTAATCCCAGCTACTTGGGAGGCTCAGGCAGGATAATCACTTGAACCCTGGAGGCAGAAGTTGCAGTGAGCTGAGATGAGGCAACTACACTTCAGCCTGGGCGACAGAGTGAGACTTCATCTCTCAAAAAAAAAAAAAAAAAAAAAAAAGAAAGAAAGAAAGAAAAGAAAAAAAGAAAAAGCAGGAAAAGCAAAGAACAACAGAAACAAAAAGACTCACACCAAATGAATAGCTCTATGTCCCTAGGGCTTTCCCACCAAACAGCGGGTGAGCTCACTGAAAAGTTAGCAGTAATCCCAAGCCCAGTGGGATCCTCATGGGATCAGATGCACCACTGAAAATTTCAGAGAATAAACAAACTGGGGGAAATATTTGCAACATATATGACAGTGAGTTACTATTCCTCATATGTGAAGAGTTTTTGCAAATCAATAAGAAAACTGAAGAAAACTACCAACTCAATAGGAAAAAAACAACCTGGGCTGGGTGTGGTGACTCACACCTGTAATCCCAACACTTTGGGAAGCCAAGGTGAGAGGATAACTTGAGCCCAGAAATTTGAGACCAGCCTGGGCAACATGGTGAGACCCCATCTCTACAAAAAATAAAAAAGTTAGTGGGTGTGGTGACATGCTTGTAGTCCCAGCTGCTTGGGAGGCTGAGATGGGAGGATTGCTTGGACCCAGGAGGTCAAGGCTACAATTAGCCATGATCGTGCCACTGCACTCCAGCAGGGTGACAGAGTGAGACACTGTCTCCAAAAAAAAAAAACAACAACAAAAAAACGTAGTTTACAGATAAATAAGTACAACTGACCCTTGAACTTGTGAAGAGATAGTCAAACTCTTCATATTAAAGAAGTGCAAGTGAAATATTGGGCTAATTTTTATTTTTTCTTTTTTTGCCTACAATATGAGTAAATATATAAAATACAAATATATATTTTTGGCAAGGGAATGATGAAAATCAAGTGATTATACTTTATTGATGGGCATACAGATTGATAACAAATTGGTAAATCTGAAAGATAATTTGGTGCTAACTCTAGAGATAGAAAATGTTTATACACTTGAACCTGCAATTCATTTTTGGAATTCAGAAGTTTACAAAATCTCTCAAGTTGGATGAAAAACCAGAGTGGTGGAGAGGAGTCAGTAAACAAGAAATTCCAGATCACGAAGAGGGCCAAAAGAAAATATTTACTATACACTTTTAAAGTTGTTTGAGTGTTATGTTGTGATGTAAACACTTCTTGTAACCCCCTACACTTCTGATAACAGCATTTGTCTGGGGCAGCAAAGGCAAGGAAGGGGTTTGTGTGTGAGTTGGTGTGGGGTGAAGACCAGGCATAGGAGGCAAAATGAATGTAACAGTAGGAATTCAGAGGATGAACTCACGAGGACAGAGGGTAGAAGGATGGTTATCAGCGGCTGGGAAAGGTAGCGGGCAGGCAGGGGAGTAGGGATGATTAATGGATACAAAACCATAGCAAGAATGAATAAGACCTAGTATTTGCTAGCACAACAGGGTGATAATTTAATTTACATTTAAATTAAATTAATTGTCAAAAATACTTTAATTGTACATTTAAAAATAACTAAAACTATAACTGGATTGTTTGTAATACAAAGGAAAAATACTGGGGAGGTGATGGATGCCCTATTTACTCTGATGTGATTATTTGTACATTACATGCCACCTACTATGTACCCACAAAAGTTAAAAAAAATTTTTTTAAAGAATTCGGAAGAAATAGGAAATCAGAACAACAAGTGTCTAGGAGAACTAATCCCAACCCATTGTGCCTCAAGATAAAAATCCATAAAAATAGTGGGGTGAGCATCAGACAACCTCCAATACTATGTTGGTAGGAGTGTAAGCAGGAGGATATGGGATATTTAGTCTACTAATTCCTAGAATCTGCAAAGATCATTTGCTTACTCTAGCTCAACTAGTGGTTTTACACCATCCTTATGGATGATTTGTATGTTTACGGATTTCCAAAGTAAGACATTTCTCAATGATCTCTGGTTCTTACTTAATGGCAAAAAGGTCATCTCTGGATCATCATCCCACTAATTTTTTTATTTTTTGTAGAGACAGGGTCTCACCATGTTGCCCAGGCTGGTCTCAAATTTCTGGGCTCAAGTCATCCTCCCGCCTTGGCTTCCCAAAGTGTTGGGATTACAAGTGTGAGCCACCACACCCAGCCCAGGTTTTTTTTTTCTATTGAGCCAATCATCATTGGCTTTTCTGTAGCAGGCATGATCCATCCATAGACTTTTTTTTTTTTTTTTTTTTTTGAGACGGAGTTTTGTTTTTTTTGCCTAGGCTAGAGTGCAATGACACAATCTTGGCTCACCAAAACCTCCACCTCCTGGATTCAAGCAATTCTCCTCCCTCAGTCTCCTGAGTAGCTGGAATTACAGATATGTTCCACCACGCCCGGCTAATTTTGTATTTTTAGTAGAGACCGGGTTTCTCCATGTTGGTCAGGCTGGTCTCGAACTCCCAACCTCAGGTGATCTGCACGCCTCGGCCTCCCAAAGTGCTGTGATTACAGGCTTGAGCCACCGCATCCGGCTCCCATAAACTATTTTAACCATCAACTTTCGGAATGCATATGATCTAAGACTGGCATATGTTAGTCTATGGATTGTTTGCATTGACTTACAGTTGTGTTTTACATAATTAAAAACACCCTTCTAAACCATCTCTTCTCCAAGGGATTGGCCTCTCCCTAAGATAAGGTGGTCAGCTTTTAAGATGTAAATTAGTGGTTCCCAGGTTGACTTACATTGGGAGTAGCTGGAGAGCAAGAAAAGAAAATTTCCAGATTCCTTTCTCTAGGTGATTCGGAGAGCAGGAATCTGTGTTTGCGTAAGCTTTCCATCTGATTCCATGACAGCCTGGTTTGGGAACCACCGGAGGTGGACACAGTCACCCTTACTTGAAGAAAGGACAGAGAAGCAAACACAGCAACACGGATGGTGTCATAAGAGAACACTTGGCTCTCGGACTGTGTTTACTGTGGTTCTTAGCCTAGTTTGTGGTTCCTGCTTTTCCTTTATTTCCTCTCCGGGGTCTCTGGCTTCCTGTGGCCAAGTAAGTTTCTTTCCTGCCTGTTCCACATTTATTTCCTTTCCCTGCATCCTCACACTTGGCCTCTCCTCTGCCAAACCCTTTAACATAAGGAAATGGTGACCTGATTATATTCACTGCAGCTGCTTGAGGCTCTTTTTAAAAGACATTTAAAAACACCCATAAGAAACATTCCAAAACCCAAGCAACATTTCCCCATGGAATTGTTTACACTGTGTTCCAGACTGTAGCTGGGCTGTGCCTTCTCGACATTGACATAACATTGTACCACCCAAATTGCCCATTGTAATATACATGTAAATGGCACGAGTATACTAATAAAAAAAACACTATTTGAAACTAAAATCGTCAACAACAAAAAGCAGCATGGGAAGACCTGTGTTGGAAAGAGTGAAAAGTGGGTATCTATGTAGGAGAAAGACAGAGTTGGGAAATGAGAAACAGCACAGAGGACAGAGTCCCTTGGTGAGGAAAGCAAGATGGTACCTTGATTCCAGAGGCCTCAAATCTTGTGGAATAATGACAAGAATGTAGCCATGTATTACTTTGATAATAAACAGGAGCAAAGTCCTATGAGATCCAAGTTCTTTGGTTCTTGGCTGAGACTTTTATCTCATTTAGCAACTGAAGCATTTAAAAAATCTAGTAAACACTCCAGAGTTCATGCCGTAATGGAGAGACAGCATACAACAAGGTACTCTTTAAGCATGGCACTGAAAACATAAAATATGCCTAATATACTTGGAATGTACACAGCTTGTTCATAGATAGAATGCTGGAAAACAGTGCCAATAGTGTGGAGTCCCAGAAGACAGCTTTCAGTGAGTCAACCAAGTGAATTTCTTCTCATTAGGGACCTGCATTTTAAATGCAAATCTATTTTTCTTTTCCGGTGGTGCTTAACTTCTCTTCAATTTTAGATAAAACAGTAAATTATTTTTTAAAAATATTTTTTAAAAAATAGGACCGTAACATTTTTCTTTCTTTTTTTTTTTTTTTTTTTTTTTTTTTTTTTGGGGTTTTTTTTT
>NW_020257562.1:22024-36272 GCF_003255815.1 Theropithecus gelada
TTTTTTTTTTTTTTTTTTTTTTTTTTTTGAGACGGAGTCTTACTCTGTCGCCCAGGCTGGAGTGCAGTGGCCGGATCTCAGCTCACTGCAAGCTCCGCCTCCCGGGTTTACGCCATTCTCCTGCCTCAGGCTCCCGAGTAGCTGGGACTACAGGCGCCCACCACCTCGCCCGGCTAGTTTTTTGTATTTTTTAGTAGAGACGGGGTTTCACTGTGTTAGCCAGGATGGTCTCGATCTCCTGACCTCGTGATCCGCCCGTCTCGGCCTCCCAAAGTGCTGGGATTACAGGCTTGAGCCACCGCGCCCGGCCAGGACCGTAACCTTTTTCTAGTAATTTGCAAGTGTTTCCCTCAGAACTTTTAAGCACAGGCTGTTAATTTAAGGGAAGAACCATAAGGATTTTTCAGTCATATTAGGGGCAAAAGGACCAAATCTTGAGATTTTAAATTTTAAGAATTCTGATTCTCTCATAGATGGTCTTTGTGCTAGTCTCTGATTTGCTTGTCAAATGTTTTAGTATTGAGAACTATCCAATGAGAAAATGGACTTTTTCCTTCTAGTATACTGAACAGATTAAATGACTTTCCTAGCGTTAAGAATAAGTTAATTACTTCTCTAAGTAACCATTACAATTATAAGGTGTTAAGATCATTTAAATACGGAGAATAATAATAGCTTCTATAGCATATTAAAAGCCTCTGTTAGACTGGGACCATGGCCAACATAAAATCACTTTAGAAACCACAATAGCTTATGATACAATCAACTAAAGTACCCATACCCATATTGTTTTTGAAGATTTTCCAACTCATTAACACCTTCTTTATAGCTCCCTCTCCCTCTCCTCTCTTCTCCTCTCCTTCCTTCCTTCCTTTGAACTTCCTTTCTTTGTATTCTCCTGTCTTCCTTCTCTCCTTCCTTCATTCCTTCCTTCCCTCCTTCCCTTCCTTTCTTTTCTTTTTAGACTACTGTCTAGTTAATTTTAGGAGCAAGCATTGCAATCTCAAATACCTTGGAAGCCAGACAGATAACATAAATGAGTAAAACTGCCAGGTATCAGAAACAGTTTGTGACTCCTATAAAGGGCTCAGGCATTGAGGAGTCCAAGTGCTGACTGCTAAGTAATTCATAGAGTTGTTGAGATGAGATAGGTGAGCACTTAGATGAGAACTGTGGGTTCAGATAGGTGCTACTGCTGTTGCTGCTGCTACTATGTTTGACTTGGGAATTTTCTTTACATCCTTGGGATGGGTGAAGGCGTATCAAAATGTTAGAGACATGAAAGTTAGAACTAGGAGGAAAGTTACATGTCGGTCAAGCCATTTTTTTCTCATTTTACGGTATAGCAACATGTCAGTAAAAAACAGAGAACCAGAAGACCTGGATTGGAATCCTGACCTGTCACTCACTGGCTGTGTGACCTTAGGAAAATCGCTCAGCCTCACCATCCCTCCCTTCTCATCTCCTCTAGGACATTGTTCCAGCAATTTTATGCTTCCCAAAACATTAATTTTCTTTCACCTTATCAAATATGCTATGATTTCTTCTACCAAAAAAAAATTTTCATGTGCACACAGTTAACAACACTGTACTAAATGAACACTTTAAGAGGGTAGATTGTATATTATGCATTTTCTTCTTAAAATTATTTATTTATTTATTGAGACAGGGTCTCACTCTGCCACCAGGGCTGGAGTGCAGTAGCATGATCATGGCTCACTGCAGCCTCAACTTCCTGGGCTCAAGTGATCCTCCCACCTCAGTCTCCTGAGTAGCTGGGTCTACAGGCATGTGCCAGCATGCCTGGCTAATTTTTATATCTTTTGTAGAGACAAGATTTCCCCATGTTGCACAGGCTGATCTTGAACTCCTGGGCTCAAGCAATTCCCTGCCTTGGCTTCTCAAATTGCTGGGTTACAGAGGTGAGCCGCCACCACACCCGGCCAATGTTATTAGTGTTTTCTATGACAATAATTTTTCTTTTTTTTTTTTTTTTTTGAGATGGAGTTTCACTCTTGTTGCCCAGGCTGGAGTACAGTGGCACGATCTCGGCTCACTGCACCCTCTGCCTCCCAGGTTCAGGCGATTCTTCTGCCTCAGCCTCCCAAGTAGCTGGGATTACAGGCACCCACCACCATGCCTGGATACTTTTTTTGTATTTTTAGTAGAGACGGGGTTTCACCATGTTGGGCAGGCCAGTCTCAAACTCCTGACCTCAGGTCATCCGCCCACCTCGGCCTCCCAAAGTGCTAGGATTACAGGCATGAGCCACTGCGCCTAGTCTATAATTTTTTTTTTTTTTCTTTGAGACGGAGTCATACTCTGTCGCCCAGGCTGGAGTGCAGTGGCGCAATGTCGGCTCACTGCAACCTCCGCCTCCTAGGTTCACGCCATTCTCCTGCCTCAGCCTCCCGAGTAGCTGGGACTATAGGCACTAGCCACTATGCCCGGCTAATTTTTTGTATGCTTTAGTAGAGACGGGGTTTCACTGTGTTAGCCAGGATGGTCTCCATCTCCTGACGTCCTAATCCACCCGCCTCGGCCTCCCAAAGTGTTGGGATTACAGGTGTGAGCCACCGCGCCCGGCTGTCCAGTAATTTTTTTTTAAGAGAAATTCTCTTGATCCTACCACCTCAATTCTCTGTTTCCCCTTAAAGCAAAAGTTCTTAAAAGAGATGTTTTTCACCAAGACACCACTTGTCAAAGTCATCAGTGACCTTGAGGTTGCCAAACCCAGTGGTCATTTCTCCCAACTCACCTGACCTGATCTTTCAGCAGGATTTAACACAGGCCATCAGTCAGTCAGTCACATTTGAACATTTGAACTACTTTCTTCATTTGGCTTCCACAACACTTTCTTGATTCTCCTCAGAGCTCTCTGACCTTTTTTTCTTTCTTTTTTTTTTTTTTAGACAGGGTCACTCTGTCACCCAGGCTGGAGTGCAATGGTACAATCACAACTTACTGCAGCCTTGACCTGCCGGGCTCAAGCAATCCTCCCACCTCAGCCTTGGATGACAGGTGTGTGCTGCCTCACCTGGCTAATTTTTTTATTCTTTGTAGAGAGGGAGGTCTTGCTATGCTGCCCAGGCTAGTCTCAAACTCCTGGGCTCAAGTGATCCTGCCACTTTGAGGACCTCCCAAAGTGCTGGGATTATAGACATGAGCGACTGTGCCCGGTCTCACTGACCATCTTTCTTAGTCCTCTTTTAGGGTTCTTCCTCAGTTTCCAAATCTTTAATTTGGGATGAGCAATAACTTGGGCTTGATCCCTTCTATCCCTCAGGCCATTCTCTCTGTGATCTCATCCAGTCAATGGCTGTGCACAGGTGAATCCCAAATTTATATGTCAGCCTATTTTCTCCATGGAACTCCAGACTCACACTTAACCTCTCCACTGGATGCCTAGAAGGCATTTTTAAATTACAAGTATATTGCAGATTCCTGATTTCCTCTCAAAATCTCCTCCTCCTATAGTCTTGCCCACCTTGTTAAAGACAGGTCATCCTTTTAGCCATAACCACATCACCCCATATTCTACAATATTCTGATTTTTCTCCAGAGCACTAATCACCATCTTTCATATGATAGTATTTACTTGCTTGTTTCTTGTCTGTCTTACCCTACTAATGTGTAATCTACATGAGTACAAGTCCTGGTCTCTTTTATTAATTTCTAGATACCTAGAGCTTGGCATAGAGTAGGTGCTCATTAAATATTTGTTGTTGAAGCTTGGCACGGTGGCTCACGCCTGTAATCCCAGCACTTTGGTAGGCCAAGGTGGGTGGATCACCTGAGGTCGGGAGTTCGAGACCAGTCTGACCAACGTGGAGTAACCCCGTCCCTACTAAAAATACAAAATTAGCTGGGCATGGCGGCGCATGCCTGTAATCCCAGCTACTCGGGAGACTGAGGCAGGAGAATTGCTTGAACCTGGGAGGCAGAGGTTGTGGTGAGCTGAGATCATGCCATTGCACTCCAGCCTGGGCAAGAAGAGTGAAACTCCGTTTCAAAAAAACAAACAAAAAATATTTGTTGAAAAAAAAATGGAAGATCCCCATGTTCATGTAGCTTACATCCTAATATGGCATGGATAATGAGGTAAGATAAAAAATAAGCAAGAGAAGAATGTCATAGGTAGCAGGAAAGAAAATCAAAGGCCAATTGAATTCACTCATGCAGATACATGAAATACATTATGTGTTAGGAGGTGGTAATTGTTATAAAGAAAAATAAAACAGAGTAAAGGGATAGATATTGATGGCAGTAGGAGGTGAGTACTATTTTATATAATGTGGTCAAGAACAGACTCTTTACTGCGGCGACATTTGAGCAGAGATCTGGAGAAAGGAAGGAAGTGAGCCAGGGAGATATCAAGGGGAAAAGCATTCTAGCACAGGGAACAGCAGGTGTGGGGACCCTGAGCAATCATCTTTGGAGCAGCCAGGAGGACTTCAGAGCCGAGAAAGGAGGGGTGAGAGAAGACTGGCAGTGAGCCAGACCATAAGGTCCTTGCAAACCTTGATAAGTACTTTGGATTCTTTATTTTCCTAAATAAGATGAGAAACCACTGCATTATTTCAAGCAGATAAATGACTTGATTTGGTTTAGATGTTTAAAAGATCACTGTGGCTGCTGCTAGGTGGAGTCTGTTACAGAAAGGGAAAGGAGTGGCCAGGAGACCACTTAGAAGCTATTGTAATAATCTGGGCAAGAGATGATAATGGCTGAAAGCAGAATGGTAATGGTGGAGTGGTGACATCAGTGGTGAAATCAGATTCCACACATAACTGTAAGCGGAAGCTGCGCCAGGGACATGACACATGGCACAAAGCATTGGCCTTAGAAGGCATTCAACACATAATTATCAGGTGCATGCCCAAATACTTCTTATTTTCATTACAATAAATTGTTCTTATTAACTAGTTCAAAAAAACTCCCTTGATCAGGGCTTCTAGGAAGTTTCTTTTAAAAAACAAAGTACCAACTCACCAAAGCTATATATATATATATATATAGCACCTTTGGGTAAAGTAGTTCTTAAATTTTAGGCAGAAAAAAATACACTTGTAAAACACTAAACAAACTAGATTTTCCCATAAATCGATTTAGTGTTTCATTTGAAAGGATCACATTGACCCTTAAATTTCTAACATTTACCATCGGCGAATTCAACTGGCCTTTCATTTTTCTCTCCTATTATCTTCGGCATTCTTTTCCCTTTAACTCCGTAATCATAAACACAGCTATTTTCAGACATGTCACTTATACAAAGAATATATGGTGGCTGGGAGTGGTGGCTCACACCTGTAATCCCAGCACTTTGGGAGGCCGAGGCGGGCGGATCACGAGGTCAGGAGTTTGAGACCAGCCTGGCCAACATGGTGAAACCCCATCTCTACTAAAAATACAAAAATTAGCCGGGCATGGTGGTGGGCACCTGTAATCCCAGCTACTCAGGAGGCTGAGGCAGGAGAATCGCTTGAGCCTGGGAAGCAGAGGTTGCAGTGAGCTGAGATCGCGTCACTGCACTCCAGCCTGGGCAACAAAACTCTATCTCAAAAAAAAAAAAAAAAAGAAAAAGAAAAAGAAAAAAAACAAAGAATATATGGCTTGATAGTTATTGGATTCTCTCCATAGGGAAAGCATCCACTACGGTCTTTTCTATGCTGTGGATCTGAATTCCAAGTAAATGGCTAGTTGTAAAGTTACCTGACTCTGCATTCCCCAAGAAACATGCAAAAGAGGCTGGGTGCGGTGACTCATGCCTGTAATCCCAGCACTTTGGGAGGCCGAGGTGGGTGGATCACCTGAGGTCGGGAGTTTGAGACCAGCCTGAACAACACGGAGAAACCACATTTCTACTAAAACTGCAAAATTAGCCGGGCGTGGTGGCGCATGCGTGTAATCCCAGATACTTGGAAGGCTAAGGCAGGAGAATAGCTTGAGCCCAGGAGGCAGAGGTTGTGGTAAGCCAAGATCACACCATTGCACTCCAGCCTGGGCAACAGGAGCGAAACTCCATCTCAAAAAAACAAAAGAAAATAAAAAAAAAAGAAAAGAAAGAAAGAAACATGCAGAAGAGCACTTAGGGACCACACACAAGAGGTATCCTGGCACTGTGGTTAGGGGACTATGCTAACCACATGAAGAATGCTAGGAATGAAGGCAGAACCCTGTTCTTCCACTGATTCTGAGCAGGACCTTCCACAGGTTACTTTACCTCCCTGTGCCTGAAATTCCTAGTCTTTAAAATAAGAACAAGTGTATAGTATCTATCTCATGGGTTCGTGGAACGCATTGGATAAGTTCATGCTTATAAAGGCCACAGAATATATCTTTTAGATTCTCAACAGCTATGTGCTGCTGTATTAATCTGTGCCAGTCTACTGGTTCACAGCCTGTCCAAAAAACTAGAGTGGTCCTAGATCAGGTCCATTCTTGATTAATTCTTGCTCCCAGGATCATAACTATTTTACTGTCATTACATTTCATTACATTTTATTTAAAATAATTTTTGATTCTAAAAGAAACATTTACTCATTACACAGAGAAGCAATAAACTGTGGACTCTGAAATATTACAAACCTGGAATTGAATTCTGATTCTGCTCTTCCAGAATTTGTGACCTGATGTAGTCTTTACCTTCTCAAAGTGTCGATTTCTTCATCTGCACAATGGGACAAAAAATGGTACCTATCTCATGGTGTCATTTTGAGTGTTAAAGAGAGTAATGCAGGTAAAGTATTTAACACAGTGCCTAGCCCACAGTAAACACTGGGAAAAAGAAAGGGAGTGAAGGGAGAGAAGGAAAGAGAGGAACAGAAAATAGGAAGAAGTCAATGACTGTTATAGGATAGAAAGTTTAGTAAAAGCCACACGAAGGAGAAAGGTTCATTTTAGTAAACTGTCAAATACTTTGGAAAATGCTTAGAAACAGAATGCATATTTTTACTTAAAAGAGAAAAAGATTTGTTGTGTCTTTTGTAATGCCATTTCTCTTAAAAGGGATTTCCTATGTCACTCATGGGATATACTTAATATAAACTTAGAATTTTTTTCATATTTGGGATTTGTTTATATTTTCTTTGTAAGAACCAACTCAAACACACTAAGAATAATAAAAAGAATAATTCTTAGTGGATGAATGTCTATTTCTCAACTTAAATAAGGTTTTGTCTCCAAAATTTCAAAATGACTTATTCACATTAATTTGAAAAGTCAGACCAAAAATTTGACCCTGTTTAAATATGGTATGCCACATATAATACAACATTCAATCAATCAATCAATCAATCAATTTATTTATTTATTTTTAATAGAAATAGGGTCTCCTTCTGTCACCCAGGCTAGAGTGCAGTGGTAGGATTGTGGCTTACTGCAGCCTCATCCTCCCAGGCTCAAGCGATTCTCCCACTTGTCTCCTGAGTAGCTGAGACTACAGGCGCACACCACCACACCTGGCTAGTTTGTTTTTTTCTTTAAGTAGAGATGATGTCTTGCCAAGTTGCCCAGGCTGGTCTCTAACTCCTGAGTTCAAGCAATCCTCCTGCCTCAGCTCCCAAAGTGCTGCGATCATAGGTGTAAGCTACCACGCCTGGCCAATAAGCTGATTTTTTTTTATCCAAAAGTTAACAAAGGCTGTGTTATTAGTGGCATAACACAGACATGCAGACATCTTAGAAAAAACTAAAAGAAGAAACTGTCTTAAGCTCCAGTATGATGGGTGCAGTAGTCTCTTAAGTAATACTGCAGAACACTTGTATCCTTAATTTCTCCAGATTCAAAGAAAGCTCTACTTTTTTTTTTTTTTTTTTTTACTGTAAGCTAAGCTTTCCTTATTTACTGAAAAGGCTGTTCGGTTTTATCATATTCATGAATCACTGCAGGAGAATGATAATGAGAAACGTAATCAGAATGCTAACAGGATGAAGACTCATGGACAAGCCTGAAGAACAACTCATTCTCAAAGATGAAAATCAAATCTTATCCCACTAGGTAAACTCCAGCTCTGCATTGGAAGAATGAATGCAAACAGAACTATATAAAAGCCCCCATATTGATCAGGACTGTGAGGCAAGGAAGACCTTCTTAGCATGTCTCCATACCAGCATCATCTCTTTATTCTCCAAGGTGAAGCACTGTGACATAGTCATGAAGACCTAGTGCTGTCTGGGTGAGACCTAGGCTCCAGCACTCCTTGTCTGTGTGACCCTAGACAAGTTACTTAATCTCTCTGCACCTTGTTTTCTCTGTAAATGAAGATAGCCTAGTACCCACCTCATAGGGTTGTGGTAAGAATTAAATAACAGAATACCCTAAGCACCCAGAGCAGTACCTGACACATGGGAAGTTCTCAATACATGTGAGCTACTATCTCATTCATTTTATTAAATTGAATTTCACTAGAAAATGCATACTGTTGGAGATCAAAACTCATAATCTGGTGGGGAGCAGTGGCTCACACCTGTAACCCAGCACATTGGGAAGCTGAGGTGGGCGGATCAGTTGAGGTCAGGAGTTGGAGACCAGCCTGGCCAACATGGTGAAACCCCGTCTCTACTAAAAATACAAAAATTAGCCAGGCATGGTGGCGCACACCTGTAATCCCAGCTACCCAGGAGGCTGAGACACAAGAAACACTTGAACCTGGGAACCTGGGAGGTGGAGGTTGCAGTGAGCCGAGAAGGCGCCACTGCTCTCCAGCCTGGGCAACAAGGTGAGACCCTATCTCAAAAAACAAAAATAAAACTCACAATCCGTGAGCAGATGGAAAGTATGATGACAGATCCAATACCCTACCCTCTAGCCCAGATCCCTTTGGGAGACGGAGTGGGACCTGCAGCGGCTGGTACCTTTTCCTTTCAGAAACAGACGTAAAAATGCTGAGATAAAATAAATGTCACATCTCCACTGACTCATTTCTGAGGAAGAAGTAGTTGTTGCAATGATAGTAAGCATAAGTGACCTCAGAAGAGACTGGCTCATGGTATGCAGACCTATCAGTGGCCTGCTCTGCTAGCCAATGAATCAAGCATCTTGCAAGGAGCATGTCATCTTTTCACATACAATTTACATGTAGGTCATGATTTTTACCAAGTGTGTTTTTTACTTCTAAGTTTTCACTACAACAAAAAGGGCAAGGGGGCAGGCCATTAGTGAATGGGTAGGAGAAAGAGATGGGAAAGGCATTGGATAATTTATCGAGACAGGAGAACTAGATGCTCACTTCAACAATCTTCAGTATTCATATGATGCAGAAAGATCATTTTTCCCAATGTTAGGGCTCAGAAACCTATATCCCCAAATGTGATGCTTTGATATGCTGAACCTGAGGAAGCCTCAAGGTCTTTCTGACCTCCCCTCACTCCTATCTCTCAATCCTCTGTCTCTCCCCTAAGCACAGGATGAAGTGGTTCTGTGAAGTTCCCTTATCTGCCTAAAATCTTACCCTCCGGAGAAGAAAACAATTACCTCTGGTCTCTTCCTCAAGTTTTCATTAACTGAAACTCATATAGCAGGAAGAAAGACTGAAGTCTGTCAACATATCTGAACAGATTTTGTCACAAATTGTTGTCTGTTCTGTGGGCCCAACAGACTTTGTCCCAGGTCACTGTTTGTTCTTCAAGCCCATTGAATTTCCCTAAAAATCATTTACTGCCCTCCCTGCTTCCTATCTCCACACTTCCTATCTCCATTTCCTTTAAGAAGAAGGAAGTATATAACCATCTGTACCCCATTGTGTGTAATTTTCTCTCTTTGCATACTAGTAAACTTCTATGCCATTTATCCTATTAATCTGTCTAATGTCAATTGATTTTTCAACGAAATTTCAGAGGGCAAAGGGAAAGTTTTCCCTTGGCTCCTACTCTAGGAATCCAACAACTTTTCCTGATAACTACGATCTTGATTTATGAGACCTCTCTGATACCTGACCAGTTGCAGAAGGACAAGGCTTATTGTAAGTGGCCACATGAGTTCTACGCAGGATTTCAGAAATATTTTGCAATCATTCCAAACCCACAGGGACATGAGTGGTAATTTATTCAGACATTAACCGGAGAGACAAACTGGTTCCCTGCCTAAATGGGAACCAGGCTGGCTACCTTCCAGTAGCACTGAAGACCAATAGTTTCCGCCGCTGGGTTCTGTGTTTGGTTTGTGTGGCTTGGTTAAGACCAATAGTTTCTGTCACTGCGTTATGTGTTTGGTTTGTGTGGCTTGATTCTTTCACAAGTCGTAGACTTTGGTACTTGCAAATGAGCCTTGCTGCAAAACTAGTTGGATTGGGACAGATCATTGTTAAGAAAAGAGGCTTATCTGCAATCAGGCTCTGACATACTGAACTGCAACAAGTGACAATTTCTAGAGCTTTAGCATTATTAGTCATTCCCGCTGCTGGAATGTTCAAAATGTGCATAGAAGGAAACAGACAGATGTCCTCAGGAAGCATTTGTGAATGTGTCAGAACTTTTGCTCGGAATATCCATGCCCCTGTCATCTATTTTAGGGTGACCACTCCACTCAGAGATAGGGGATTTTACCAAGTAGGAGTTGGTAAAAGCACAAGAGTATTTCATCAACATTTTAAAAATTGGGATGATGAAGCTATCTGCAGAAAATGAAATTAGGCTAACACTGATATCCCAACTAAAAAGAAGATCCTAGAATAAGGCTTCCAAAAAGTCATGATATACCCAGATTGAGGTAAAGGGTTTGTTGTTGTTGTTGTTCAAAAGAAAAAACAATCAAACAAACAGAGGGTAGTGTTTCTAATAGTTTCACTTCTTAGAGAAACCAATGAGGTACAAATCTTGGCATGAATCAGATTTGGATTCCTAGCAAAGAAGCATATCAACGGATGTCCCTTGATAGGTTATCAGCGTATTATAGGTCCTTAAAGTATACATCTTTCTGGTTTAAAGCTTAATAAAATATATCATCATGTTTAAAATGAAAAAAAGTAAAAAAAAAAAAAAAAAAAGAACCCCAAACCACAAATAATCCCAAAGGACAATAATCAAAACACATTAAGCGGTTCCCTTCATCTCCTTTGCAACACTCCTCTTGCCTAGGGCCACTGGACTTGGCAAATAAAAATACAGAACACCAGTAAAATCTGAATTTCAGGTAAACAACAAATAATTTTTTAATATAAGTATGTCTCATGTAATTTAATTCAAATGGAACCGGGCATCTAACATTTTATCTGGCTAAGCTACCCTTGCCCTGTCCTTGGAGCTCCCCTGCTTTAGCTAATAAAAAAAAAAAAATTTGCATTTATTAAAACCCAAACAGAGAGGCTACAAAGTGTCCTTCCATCTGGGTTCAAAGCCTGGCTCCACCACACACTCACTTTGAGATCTTGGGTAAGTTACTTTACTGTGCCACAGTCATCACATCTGTAGAATAGGATTAATAATAGTTTCTCCTTAGCAGGGTCAGCTGGAGGATTACATGAGATGGTATACGGGTAGCACAGTACTCAGCTCAAAGCAAATGTTCAACCCATGTTAGCTGTTATTGTTGGCAAGAGAACATGGTAAAGAAATAAAACGACAAAGAAGAAGGTACCTGAGATTATTCACTTGCCACGAATATTCCTGATCTATACATAGATTATAGAAAGCTGTCAATGGTTGTGACTTCCTTTCTTTCACATTTATTTTATTTGACAAATAGGGAGTAGCACACAGGAACAATAAATAACCATTAATGATATAGTTTATTACAGTTTACAACAGAGCTCTTCATATTCATTTTCAAGAAAATTCAAGGCAAGGATTCTCAAACGCAAGTATTATAAAAACTGACCCATGTAGTACTGATATGCCTCCTGCCCACCACTGCCAAACCGCCTCTGAGATCCACTACCCTGAAAATTTTCAAGCATTAAAAAAAAAAAAAAAAAAACTTCAAAAATATTTCCTTTGGCAAGGAACCAAATTTAGAGCGATCTTTATGTATGTACACAATGTAGAAAGGTTTTCTGTCCCAAATGTCTCTTTTTTGTCCAGAGTCCCTGCACAAAACAATCCTTTCAATGTCGTCATCACCAAATACAAAGGGCAACTGGCTGGACACCACTGGCAACAAAAGGCCTTCAGCAGAATGTTTTTTTTTAAAAGCAAAGGCCAAAGAAAGCTGTAACCTGTGGCCTCTATTCACCACCGGAAGAGTCTAAATGCTTTTCCTCTTTTGTAATAGAGAACATCTGCCCTTCTAGGAGGATAATCTGTCTTCCAACAAGTTTTACGTGTAGGGAAGCAACATCCTTTTTAAAATGTGGCTTTCCCATGTCCTTGAATAGAAATTGTACCCTTTTCAAATGGTTTTACAGCCAGAATCTCTAGCTTGCCTAAGCGGTACCAACCTTGTTTCTTGTTCAAGTGTAAATGAGAAACATTGCATATGTAAATAAGAATATCGAACTTCATTCTGAAGAAAATTCTGCTGTGCTAAAATTTTTTGTAATCCTTTTTGCAAACACTTAGTTTTTAGTCTTACTATATGTGGACAAGAGGGCAAGGTAATGAGAGCATTTAGGATTTAGTTAATGTATTTGATGAAAATGACAGCCAAATCACAATTTTTTTTTTTTTTTGAGACGGAGTTTTGCTCTTGTTGCCCAGGCTGGAGTGCAATGGCACCATCTCGGCTCACAGCAACATCCGCCTCCCAGGTTCAAGCGATTCTCCTGCCTCAGCCTCCCTATTAGCTGGGATTACAGATATGTTCCACCACGCCCGGCTAATTTTGTATTTTTAGTAGAGACAAGGTTTCTCCATGTTAGTCAGGCTGGTCTTGAACTCCTGACCTCAGGTGATAAACCCGCCTCGGCCTCCCAAAGTGCTGGGATTACAGGCGTGAGCCACAGTGCCTGGCCCAAATCACAAAATTTTTATCCTAGAGATATTTCTTTAACATGGATTATTTGATGTCATTTTATCTAGTCATTGGATAAACAAAATTCAAGAAAATGATGCAGAGCCAGGCAGGTGTGGGACTTGCAGCAAGGCATCAGCTGGATAAGGCCAAGACATTTCCAGTATGAGGGCCATGGGGAGTTCACGCCACAGAAGAAGGGAACTTCTGTAACCAGCAATTTCTTTTAAAATCTAGCTTGTAGCAGCTTCCGACTTTATTTCTGAGGAGTAGCCATCTTACTGGCTTTTCTGTTTTTGTTTTTGTTTTTGTTTTTGAGACTGCATCTCACTCTATTGCCCAAGCTGGAGTGCAGTGGTGCGATCTTGGCTCACTGCAACCTCTACCTCCTGGGGTCAAGTGATTCTCATGCCTCAGCCTCCAGAGTGGCTGAGATTACAGGTGGGTGCCACCACACCCAGCTAATTTTTGTATTTTTCGTAGAGACAGGGTTTCACCATGTTACCAAGCCTGGTCTTGAATTCCTGACCTCAAGTGATCCACCTGCCTTGGCCTCTCAAAGTGCTGTGATTACAGTAGTGAGCCACCATGACTGGCCTTACTGGCTTTTTACTATTAACATAATGTATTTAAAATCCCTTTGAGAAGGCAGTTAAATAGTAATACATTTTAGGTGTAAAATGTAACATTTAGGTGGTTGACAGGAGCTGGAGTAGGTGAGAATGGGGGGCTGGTATTTAATGGGTAGAGAATTTCAGTTGAAGAAGATGTTGAAAAAGTTCTGGAGAAGGATGATGATGATGATGATGGTTGCAGAACACTTTGAATGTACCTAACGCCACAGACAGGTACCCTTTAAAAGTGCTTAAAATGTAAATGTTATGTTATATATGTTTTACCACAATAAAAAAAAATAGCATTGATTAGGTTAAAAGAAAAAAGGCTAAGGTGTGAAGGGAAAATAGAAAAGAGAGAGAGAATGGCTGGGTGTGGTGGCTCACACCTGTAATCTCAGCACGTTGGGAGGCTGGGGAAGGAGGATCGCTTGAGCCTAGGAGTTCAAGATTGGCCTGAGCAACATAGGGAGTCCCCCTTCTGTACAAAAAATAAAAATGTAGCCAAGTGTGGTGCTGCACGCCTATAGTCCCAGCTACACAGGAGGCTGAGGTAGGAGGATTGCTTGGGCCCAGCAGGTTGAGGCTGCAGTGAGCCATGATCACACTGTGCTCCAGCCCGGGTGACATAGTGAGACCCTGTCAGAAGGAAAGAGAGAGAGAGAGGGAGGGAGGGAGGGAGGAAAGAAGGAAGGAAGGAAGGAAGGAAGGAAGGAAGGAAGGAAGGAAGGAAGGAAGGAAGGAAGGAA
>NW_020257563.1:0-34734 GCF_003255815.1 Theropithecus gelada
TTATTGGCAGTTGGGAAAGACACATTGCCTAGATTACTGTTAGTGACTAGGGAAATAAATGACCATTTTAGAGGATTTCAAAGCACTTGGAAGAGTAAATGAAGATAGCTTCTGAAAACTGCTGATGGGAATTCATTATAATGCAGGCCTAAGTGATATAAACAACATTTATTTCCCTGATTTGATTATTCTAAAAGGTAATAAAGTTTGGATAAAAAAGAGATTTCTTTATATAAGATAAATACTGAAACAGCATAAAAGAATGTTCAGAAAGAGTTTGAGATGATACTAACAGGTAGGAGAAAAAGTCTAGTTAACATCATTTTGAACTTAAAGATCCAAAACTTATCTACATTCCCAGCAAGAAACTCACTGGTGTTTCTCTTTTAGAATATGATGCATGGGGTTCAGCAAGGTGCTAGGTTAAAAGCATCAGCTTGTCTTTGACACTAGATAAAACTGCATTCAAATTCAGCTCTTTCCAATCATAAGCAGTGTGACTTTAGATTAAGCTTTTGCAGTCTGATTTTCCACTCTGTAAAAGTGATTTGGTTTGCTGTTACGTGATGAATGAAATAATAGCTGAATGAAATAATATCTGGCATAGCAGTTGAATTCAACATATGTGCCCTAAGAATATTTTTTTTTGGTCAAGATAAAAACTATAATTTCTTTTTTACACCTCTAGGACACAATTTTTAAATTTGACGTATTTTTTAAAATCTTTATAATTTTGGTAAATTTGGAAGCTACATCCACATATATGTTGAGGTTTCTAGAGGCTCTAAGCTGGCATAGAAAGAATAAATATTTTAATAATAACCAAGCTAAGATTAGCAACCTGAAGATCTCTTCAGATCATTGAGATCTTTTATTCTTTTTGCTTTTGTTTTTGTTTTGAGACAGAGTCTCACTCTGTCGCCCAGGCTGGAGTGCAGTGGCACGATTTCGGCTCACTGCAGCCTCTGCCCTCCAGGTTCAAGTAATTCTCCTGCCTCAGCCTCCTGAGTAGCTGGGACTACAGGCATGCGCTACCATGCCCGGCTAATTTTTGTATTTTTAGTAAAGATGGGATTTCCCCATGTTGGTCAGGCTGGTCTCAGTCTCCTGACCTCAGGTAATCCACACGCTTCAGCCTCCCAAAGTGCTGAGATTACAGGCATGATCCACTGCAGCAGGTGAGATCTATTATTCTAATTTATGGGTTTGATCATTTATGAGGAGAGGATACATCATTAGGAAGAGTAATTATATTAACAAAATATATCTATTTCCTTTAAAACTACAATTTTATATTTCAAAATATAATTATTCTGTTTCAGATTTTATAAAATAAAATATGATATGAATTGTATTAGTTTTTGTGAATCCAAATTTTAATAGATAATTTTAAGAAATACGTAAAGTAGATTCTCAAGGACTGCCTAAACTTAAGTGACTTATTGACATATTTTATTCTAATGTATTTTACATCTTGCTTATAAACAATAAAATCGTTTTCATCCCTGTAATTCCTATGAGTTTATTATTCGACCTACAGTATTCTTTTCTGTTACTGTTTTCTTTGAAAGTGACTAAAGTATATGTTTTATGTTTATAAAACTTGTGAAACACAAACTTCACTCTTTCTCTCTCTTTATTCTCATATTTTGACATAAATTCTTTTATGCAAACAAGATGTTCTTAGTGTAGTGCTGAAATCAGATCAGTTCCTAGGTTATTTAAATATAAGGATAAGTCAGTCCCCTGTCTTTGAATACTATTGATTGCAATAAAGAAAACAAAAATTAAAACAGGTATTCTGTATACTTCAAAAAATTTAATAAAGACTTATTTACAGGATGATATGTGAACACAGATGAATGGACATCAGCGAGAGCCTGTACATTCAAGGTGAGCAGAGGAGAGTCATTCTGAATAGAGGCTTAAAAGAATAATGGAGATTAACAATGAGTATAAATGAAGGAAAAGTCTTCCTGATAGGAAAGAGCAAGATCAAAGTCATGTAATCTTGGCACAACATGTAATCTGAGTAACCTTTTACAAAAGCTATACCATAAGACAAGGAATAATGGAACGTGTAGCTGGAGAGGCAGGTGACTATATATGATGCTAAGTTGATTAACGCTCTCATGAAGACAGTGTATATCACTGAAATTATAGTCAGCATACTGAAATAATCAGGTATGCTTTCAGATAGATGCCATGGATTACTTTATAAAAGAATAGATTGAAGTTACAAAAGATGGGAGGAAAAGAATTAATTTTTACTAGCAGCTCAGGAGAAAAAAGTAAAGGAACAAATTAAAGCATTGATAGTTATTATGAAAGAGAATGGGAATTAAAGGAGAAAATAAAGTATACAGAAAGGAGGAGTTGGAAAGGGACTATGTAAGGGGCATGAGGTCTCTTGCATTCTGTTTTCGTGTTTTGGCTTTGTGTGACATTTATTACTTCTTTAAATCTGAAGCAATAAATCAATGTTCCTTCTGAAAAGTATTTATTTGAAATAAAATTAAAATAAATATTAAATGTAAAATGTTAGCCAACTGTAATAATCTTCATAAGCAATTGGTGATTGTTAAGATTTATATTACAATTGCTGGAAGAACTATAAATAAGATAAAATATCTGCCTTTAGGTGGGAGTGAAATTAATGCAATTAAAATTCATTTATTTAATGTAATATATATATCTATTTTATACATAATTAATTATAAAGTCCGATTTTACAGAACGTAGGCTAACATTCAGAGAATATGAATAAGTGATTATTAGTGAAGAAATGGAAATGTATTTAGAATACATAATTTAAGTCTAGACTTAAAAATAGGTAGCAATTTAAATGTAGTTTGCATATTTAGCAAAACAAACAACAAACCCAAGATGCCTAAATTTGAATTTCAGATAAACAATGGATAATGTATTAGTGTAAATATGCCTCATGCAATATTTGGTATATATTTCTACTAAAACATAACAACTGTTTATCTGAATTTTAAACATAACTGATCATCTTATATTTTATCTGGCAAACTCAGATTTAAAGAAAAATAGCAGTTAAATAAGAAAACAAAAACAATAAAGTTATATATGATACGTGTACCACATAAATATTATGGTGATTATTTTTCACAAAGAAAATATGTTGTAATGAGAGAAACATAAGCTTAAAGAAACAGAAGTTCACATTTATATAGCATATTTAAAGCTTTGACAAGAAACTCAAAATATATTTAAGAATAATCTATCTAGAAATTGAATTTGTAATGGATTGAAATATTAAAGATTGTGGAGCCAGAAAAGGAATTCAAAATACTGTTTATCCGAAGTCTTTAGTATACCCTTCTGATAAATTACATCAAGTAAAAGGAGGAAGTCTATAATAAAAGAGAAAAGGTGGTCAAGAGCATTAAATGTGATTTCAAAGACAGAATACTTGGGAAGGATGATAAGCCTACTGAACACATTACTGGACTTTTTTTTTTTTTTTTAGTGTTAATAAAGAGGAGTTCTCAAAGTTTAGTGAGCAAAGGACTTCTTATTTCAGCTGTGGTTGGGATGATAGTACTAGAATAGCCTTCTCAAAGTAAACGACTAGAAAACTTGACAAGATGTAAGAAATGACTGTTTGCAGACATCAGACAATAGGACACACAGCACTGTGAAACCTGACTAGAGGCACTTCCTGATTTTAGAAGAGGAAATTCAAATAAGCTATTTTTATACCAATTCTTCCATAAAATAAAAAAAGAAGAAAACCTTTTCAAAAGAAGTTACATAGATAGATAATAAAGCACACAAATAGATGCTCAACAGTATTTGTCTTCATTGAATTCAAATTTAAAGCACAAAAAATATGAATATGCATGTACTAAAAAGTCCACAAAGTAGTCTACTTCAAGTGTTGGCGAGGATATGGAACAACTGGAACTTTCATATGTTGCAGGTGGTGTTACAATAAAACGTAATTATTTTGAGGTAGATATTTATACAAAAGAAATAAAAGTAATATCTAAACCAAATGCTGTATACTGATATTCATAAAAACTCTATTCATAATAATTTCAAATCTAATAACCCAAATGTCCATCAACTGGTGAACTATAGAACAAAAATGTGTGCATTTTATTTCACATAAATTGTATTTTAATAAATTTGATTTCAAAATTCAGTCAGTATATGAATCACATGTAGAGTTTGTTAAAATCCACATTCTCAGACAATCTTGACACTTAGTCCCATCAGAGAGATGAGGAAGTTAGGGATGAAGAACCTGACAGGTAACTGCCATACTCGAAATCAATAATGAGAATGTTTGCTGGTACAAGTTGTTATATACTAAGGAATATGTATTTTAAATACAATATGCAGTTGTCTGCATATTAATGCATATGCATTGAATACATATACAGCTGCAAATGTCAATATGCAGCTAACTTTGTTCCTAAGTTTTCTGTTATTAAAATTTTCTATACTTAGTTATATAGTGTCCTTTTTGCATTAACCTGACAGCTTTCTAAGGATAGGAAGACAAATAAGTTAGTATAAAAAAGTAACACCTGAGAAGGTGTATTATTTCTTCCATACCATTCAATAAATAGAGATCTACATTTCCATTTAGTATAATATAGTCATAGGAACTAGGGCTTAGATATGGAGACATTTTCTGTTTTTCCAATATTATTATCAGTTTGTGATTTACATCAGATACTGGGCAAACATATGAAGAAAGGTTTTGCCATATGATATGGTTTGGCTGTGTCCCCACTCAAATCTCATCTTGAATTGTAGCTTCCATAATTTCTTCATATTGTGGGAGGGACCCAGTGGGAGATAAGTGAACCATGGAGGCAGTTTCCCGCATACAGTTCTTGTGGTAATGAATAAGTCTTATGAGATCTGATGGTTTTATAAGTGGGAAACCCCATTTGCTTGGCTCTCATTCTGATGTTTCTGCCACCATGTGAAATGTGCCTTTCACCTTCAGCCATTAATTGTGAGCCATGTGGAACTGGGAATCCATTAATCTCTTTCTTTTGTGAATTGCCCAGTCTTGAGTGTGTCTTTATTAGCAGTGTGAAAACAGACTAATATACCATATAAAACATTGTCTCATGAACCTACTGTTTCAATTACTTAACAAAAGGTCTTAAACAAAATATTATAACATTTCAATGATTTCTCTGACAGTTAAACAATCAAATCCTTATGTGGAAAACAGCAAGCTTTCATAACTTGTACATACTCTGAGCCTGTGCATATGAAAAGCCATATCTTTCATCTATTTAAAGAAATAGGCCGGGAGCAGTGGCTCGCGCCTATAATCTCAGCACTTTGGTAGGCCAAGGTGGGAGCATCACCTAAAGTTGGGAGTTGGAGACCAGCCTTACCAACATGGCGAAACCTCGTCTCTACTAAAAATACAAGAAAAAATTAGCCAGGCATGGTGGCGCATTCCTGTAATCCCAGCTACTCTGGAGGCCGAGGCAGGAGAATCGCTTGAACCTGGGAGGCAGAGGTTGCAGTGAGCCGAGATCGTGCCATTGCACTCCAGCCTGGGCAACAAGAGCAAAGCTCCATCTAAAAAAAAAAGAAAAGAAAAAAAAAGAAATAGTAACAACAACAACCAAAAAGTGTAACACTTTGTCATGATTAATTTAGTTAAAAAAAAAGGTATACAAATATTGAGTGCCCACTATATTCAGTGTTCCATGGGCAACAAAAATATAATCCAAACATAGTTCATATGCCAGCAATATGTGAACAATATAAGATAAAATGTCAACATATTTAAATATGGTTGGAACATCAGCATTGCTATAAGGGAAAAGCGCAATAGAGTTTCAGAAAAAAGCATGATCAAATATTATCCATGAGGAAAAAAATAACTACAGGAAATAAGAAGTAAGAAATACCATAATTAATTAAATAAAAACTACTTACTCATTCAAGTATTTTTCTATACATAATCTGTGTATTAAACTTACACTTAAAAGAATCTTCTGGTATAATCTTTACCATCAACAAAGATAAGCACTCCTTAGAATACAAACTACAGTATTTCTCCAAGTAAATCCCCATGTGGTGGTTAATATTGAGTGTCAACTTGGTTGGATTGAAGGAGGCAAAGTATTGTTCCTGGGCGTGTCTGTGAGGGTGTTGCAAAAAGAGATTAACGTTTGAGTCAATGGACCTGGAAAGGCAGACCCACCCTCAATCCAGGTGGGCACAATTTAATCAGCTGACAGCATGGCTAGAATAAAAGCAGGCAGAGGAATGTGGACTACCTAGACTGGCTGAGTCTTCCAGCCTACATCCTTCTCCTGTGCTGGATGCTTCCTGCCTTCAAACGTCGGACTCCAGGGGCAGAGCAAGATGGCCGAATAGGAGCAGCTCCAGTCTTCAACTCCCAGCGCCAGCGACACAGAAGACCGGTGATTTCGGCATTTTCAACTGAGGTACTGGGTTCATCTCACTGGGGAGTGCCGGACGATCGGTACTGGTCAGCTGCTGCAGCCCGACCAGCGAGAGCTGAAGCAGGGCGAGGCATTGCCTCACCTGAGAAGCGCAAGGGGGAAGGGAATCCCTTTTCCTAGCCAGGGGAACTGAGACACACAACACCTGGAGAATCGGGTAACTCCCACCCCAATACTGCGCTTTGAGCAAACAGGCACACCAGGAGATCATATCCCACACCTGGCCGGGAGGGTCCCACACCCACGGAGCCTCCCTCATTGCTATTACAGCAGTCTGTGATCTACCGGCAAGGCAGCAGCGAGGCTGGGGGAGGGGCGCCCGCCATTGCTGAGGCTTAAGTAGGTAAACAAAGCTGCTGGGAAGCTCGAACTGGGTGGAGCTCACAGCAGCTCAAGGAAACCTGCCTGTCTCTGTAGACTCCACCTCTGGGGGCAGGGCACAGAAAACAATAACAAAGCAGCAGACACCTCTGCAGACGCAAACGACTCTGTCTGACAGCTTTGAAGAGAGCAGTGGATCTCCCAACACGGAGGTTGAGATCTGAGAAGGGACAGACTCCCTGCTCAAGCGGGTCCCTGACCCCTGAGTAGCCTAACTGGGAGACATCCCCCACTAGGGGCAGTCTGACACCCCACACCTCACAGGGTGGAGTACACCCCTGAGAGGAAGCTTCCAAAGCAAGAATCAGACAGGTACACTTGCTGTTCAGAAATATTCTATCTTCTGCAGCCTCTGCTGCTGTTACCCAGGCAAACAGGGTCTGGAGTGGACCTCAAGCAATCTCCAACAGACCTACAGCTGAGGGTCCTGACTGTTAGAAGGAAAACTATCAAACAGGAAGGACACCTACACCAAAACCCCATCAGTACATCACCATCATCAAAGACCAGAGGCAGATAAAACCACAAAGATGGGGAAAAAGCAGGGCAGAAAAGCTGGAAATTCAAAAAACAAGAGCGCATCTCCCCCGGCAAAGGAGCGCAGCTCATTGCCAGCAACGGATCAAAGCTGGAAGGAGAATGACTTTGATGAGATGAGAGAAGAAGGCTTCAGTCCATCAAATTTCTCAGAGCTAAAGGAGGAATTACGTACCCAGCGCAAAGAAACTAAAAATCTTGAAAAAAAAGTGGAAGAATTGACGGCTAGACTAATTAATGCAGAGAAGGTCATAAACGAAATGAAAGAGATGAAAACCATGACACGAGAAATACGTGACAAATGCACAAGCTTCAGTAACCGACTCGATCAACTGGAAGAAAGAGTATCAGCAATTGAGGATCAAATGAATGAAATGAAGCGAGAAGAGAAACCAAAAGAAAAAAGAAGAAAAAGAAATGAACAAAGCCTGCAAGAAGTATGGGATTATGTAAAAAGACCAAATCTACGTCTGATTGGGGTGCCTGAAAGTGAGGGGGAAAATGGAACCAAGTTGGAAAACACTCTTCAGGATATCATCCAGGAGAACTTCCCCAACCTAGTAGAGCGGGCCAACATTCAAATCCAGGAAATACAGAGAACGCCACAAAGATACTCCTCGAGAAGAGCAACTCCAAGACACATAATTGCCAGATTCACCAAAGTTGAAATGAAGGAAAAAATCTTAAGGGCAGCCAGAGAGAAAGGTCGGGTTACCCACAAAGGGAAGCCCATCAGACTCACAGCAGATCTCTCGGCAGAAACTCTCCAAGCCAGAAGAGAGTGGGGGCCAATATTCAACATTCTTAAAGAAAAGAATTTTAAACCCAGAATTTCATATCCAGCCAAACTAAGTTTCATAAGTGAAGGAGAAATAAAATCCTTTACAGATAAGCAAATGCTTAGAGATTTTGTCACCACTAGGCCTGCCTTACAAGAGACCCTGAAGGAAGCACTCAACATGGAAAGGAACAACCGGTACCAGCCATTGCAAAAACATGCCAAAATGTAAAGACCATCGAGGCTAAAAAGAAACTGCATCAACTAACGAGCAAAATAACCAGTTAATATCATAATGGCAGGATCAAGTTCACACATAACAATCTTAACCTTAAATGTAAATGGACTAAATGCTCCAATTAAGAGACACAGACTGGCAAACTGGATAAAGAGTCAAGACCCATCAGTCTGCTGTATTCAGGAGACCCATCTCACACGCAGAGACATACATAGGCTCAAAATAAAGGGATGGAGGAAGATTTACCAAGCAAATGGAGAACAAAAAAAAGCGGGGGTTGCAATACTAGTCTCTGATAAAACAGACTTGAAACCATCAAAGATCAAAAGAGACAAAGAAGGCCATTACATAATGGTAAAGGGATCAATTCAACAGGAAGACCTAACTATCCTAAATATATATGCACCCAATACAGGAGCACCCAGATTCATAAAGCAAGTCCTTAGAGACTTACAAAGAGACTTAGACTCCCATACAATAATAATGGGAGACTTCAACACTCCATTGTCAACATTAGACAGATCAACGAGACAGAAAGTTAACAAGGATATCCAGGAATTGAACTCATCTCTGCAGCAAGCAGACCTAATAGACATCTATAGAACTCTCCACCCCAAATCAACAGAATATACATTCTTCTCAGCACCACATCGTACTTATTCCAAAATTGACCACGTAATTGGAAGTAAAGCACTCCTCAGCAAATGTACAAGAACAGAAATTATAACAAACTGTCTCTCAGACCACAGTGCAATCAAACTAGAACTCAGGACTAAGAAACTCAATCAAAACCGCTCAACTACATGGAAACTGAACAACCTGCTCCTGAATGACTACTGGGTACATAACGAAATGAAGGCAGAAATAAAGATGTTCTTTGAAACCAATGAGAACAAAGATACAACATACCAGAATCTCTGGGACACATTTAAAGCAGTGTGTAGAGGGAAATTTATAGCACTAAATGCCCACAAGAGAAAGCAGGAAAGATCTAAAATTGACACTCTAACATCGCAATTAAAAGAACTAGAGAAGCAAGAGCAAACACATTCGAAAGCTAGCAGAAGGCTAGAAATAACTAAGATCAGAGCAGAACTGAAGGAGATAGAGACACAAAAAACCCTCCAAAAAATCAATGAATCCAGGAGTTGGTTTTTTGAAAAGATCAACAAAATTGACAGACCACTAGCAAGACTAATAAAGAAGAAAAGAGAGAAGAATCAAATCGACGCAATTAAAAATGAAAAAGGGGATATCACCACTGACCCCACAGAAATACAAACTACCATCAGAGAATACTATAAACACCTCTACGCAAATAAACTGGAAAATCTAGAAGAAATGGATAATTTCCTGGACACTTACACTCTTCCAAGACTAAACCAGGAAGAAGTTGAATCCCTGAATAGACCAATAGCAGGCTCTGAAATTGAGGCAACAATTAATAGCCTACCAACCAAAAAAAGTCCAGGACCAGATGGATTCACAGCTGAATTCTACCAGAGGTACAAGGAGGAGTTGGTACCATTCCTTCTGAAACTATTCCAATCAATAGAAAAAGAGGGAATCCTCCCTAACTCATTTTATGAGGCCAACATCATCCTGATACCAAAGCCTGGCAGAGATACAACAAAAAAAGAGAATTTTAGACCAATATCCCTGATGAACATCGATGCAAAAATCCTCAATAAAATACTGGCAAACCGGATTCAGCAACACATCAAAAAGCTTATCCACCATGATCAAGTGGGCTTCATCCCTGGGATGCAAGGCTGGTTCAACATTCGCAAATCAATAAACATAATCCAGCATATAAACAGAACCAAAGACAAGAACCACATGATTATTTCAATAGATGCAGAAAAGGCTTTTGACAAAATTCAACAGCCCTTCATGCTAAAAACGCTCAATAAATTCGGTATTGATGGAACGTACCTCAAAATAATAAGAGCTATTTATGACAAACCCACAGCCAATATCATACTGAATGGGCAAAAACTGGAAAAATTCCCTTTGAAAACTGGCACAAGACAGGGATGCCCTCTCTCACCACTCCTATTCAACATAGTGTTGGAAGTTCTGGCTAGGGCAATTAGGCAAGAGAAAGAAATCAGGGGTATTCAGTTAGGAAAAGAAGAAGTCAAATTGTCCCTCTTTGCAGATGACATGATTGTATATTTAGAAAACCCCATTGTCTCAGCCCAAAATCTCCTTAAGCTGATAAGCAACTTCAGCAAAGTCTCAGGATACAAAATTAATGTGCAAAAATCACAAGCATTCTTATACACTAGTAACAGACAAACAGAGAGCCAAATCATGAATGAACTTCCATTCACAATTGCTTCAAAGAGAATCAAATACCTAGGAATCCAACTTACAAGGGATGTAAAGGACCTCTTCAAGGAGAACTACAAACCACTGCTCAGTGAAATAAAAGAGGACACAAACAAATGGAAGAACATACCATGCTCATGGATAGGAAGAATCAATATCGTGAAAATGGCCATACTGCCCAAGGTAATTTATAGATTCAATGCCATCCCCATCAAGCTACCAATGAGTTTCTTCACAGAATTGGAAAAAACTGCTTTAAAGTTCATATGGAACCAAAAAAGAGCCCGCATCTCCAAGACAATCCTAAGTCAAAAGAACAAAGCTGGAGGCATCACGCTACCTGACTTCAAACTATACTACAAGGCTACAGTAACCAAAACAGCATGGTACTGGTACCAAAACAGAGATATAGACCAATGGAACAGAACAGAGTCCTCAGAAATAATACCACACATCTACAGCCATCTGATCTTTGACAAACCTGAGAGAAACAAGAAATGGGGAAAGGATTCCCTATTTAATAAATGGTGCTGGGAAAATTGGCTAGCCATAAGTAGAAAGCTGAAACTGGATCCTTTCCTTACTCCTTATACGAAAATTAATTCAAGATGGATTAGAGACTTAAATGTTAGACCTAATACCATAAAAATCCTAGAGGAAAATCTAGGTAGTACCATTCAGGACATAGGCATGGGCAAAGACTTCATGTCTAAAACACCAAAAGCAACGGCAGCAAAAGCCAAAATTGACAAATGGGATCTCATTAAACTAAAGAGCTTCTGCACAGCAAAAGAAACTACCATCAGAGTGAACAGGCAACCTACAGAATGGGAGAAAATTTTTGCAATCTACTCATCTGACAAAGGGCTAATATCCAGAACCTACAAAGAACTCAAACAAATTTACAAGAAAAAAACAAACAACCCCATCAAAAAGTGGGCAAAGGATATGAACAGACATTTCTCAAAAGAAGACATTCATACAGCCAACAGACACATGAAAAAATGCTCATCATCACTGGCCATCAGAGAAATGCAAATCAAAACCACAATGAGATACCATCTCACACCAGTTAGAATGGCGATCATTCAAAAGTCAGGAAACAACAGGTGCTGGAGAGGATGTGGAGAAATAGGAACACTTTTACACTGTTGGTGGGATTGTAAACTAGTTCAACCATTATGGAGAACAGTATGGCGATTCCTCAAGGATCTAGAACTAGATGTACCATATGACCCAGCCATCCCATTACTGGGTATATACCCAAAGGATTATAAATTATGCTGCTATAAAGACACATGCACACGTATGTTTATTGCAGCACTATTCACAATAGCAAAGACTTGGAATCAACCCAAATGTCCATCAGTGACAGATTGGATTAAGAAAATGTGGCATATATACACCATGGAATACTATGCAGCCATAAAAAAGGATGAGTTTGTGTCCTTTGTAGGGACATGGATGCAGCTGGAATCCATCATTCTTAGCAAACTATCACAAGAACAGAAAACCAAACACCGCATGTTCTCACTCATAGGTGGGAACTGAACAATGAGATCACTTGGACTCGGGAAGGGGAAAATCACACACCGGGGCCTATCATGGGGAGGGGGGCGGGGGGAGGAATTGCATTGGGAGTTATACCTGATGTAAATGACGAGTTGATGGGTGCAGCACACCAACAAGGCACAAGTATACATATGTAACAAACCTGCACGTTATGCACATGTACCCTACAACTTACAGTATAATAATAATAAATAAATTAAAAAAAAAAAAAAAAAAAAGTCGGACTCCAAATTCTTCAGCTTTGGGGCCTTTGACCACAGACTGAAGTCTGATCTGTTGGCTTCCCTACTTTCCAGGTTTTCGGACTCAGATTGGCTTTCTCGCTCCTCAGCTGGCAGATGATCTTTTGTGGTACCTCACCTTGTGATCGTGTGTGTCATTACTCCTTAATCAACTCTTCTTTATACATACATCTATCATATTATTTCTGTCTCTCTAGAAAACCCTGACTAATACACTCCTACAATTCAGAGGTTATAGTCTATTAATTTGGCTATTCATTCAGGTTTTCTTTTCTTTTTTTTTTCATGCTAAATTAGAAACTGAATAGTGGTTATACACAGTGAGGAAATTGTGATTGTAGAGAGAGAATACAGAGCTTAGAAATACAAAAAATAAAAAAAAAATAGCATTTTTTATTGTGGGAGAAGTCACAATTGTATGATTATTTATAATTTTATTTGTTACAGCAAAGGAATGGCTTGAATATGCTTGAAGTTAAAAAAAAAAAAAAAAAGAACAATTAGAATATTTGAGACTGATTGTTGAAGATACTGAAAAGAGAGACCGGGCGTGGTGGCTCACGCCTGTAATTCCAGCACTTTGGGAGGTGGAGGCGGGCGAATCACGAGGTCAGGAGATCGAGACTATCCTGGCAAACACGGTGAAACCCCATCTCTACTAAAAATACAACAACAACAACAAAAAATGTAGCCGGGCGTGGTAGCGGGTGCCTGTAGTCCCAGCTTCTCAGGAGGCTGAGGCAGGAGAATGGCGTGAACCCGGGAGGCGGAGCTTGCAGTGAGCCGAGATCGCGCCACTGCACTCCAGCCTGGGCGACGGAGCGAGACTCTGTCTCAAATAAAAAAAAAATAAAAAAATAAAAAAATTAAAAAAAAGAGCCAGAGATGTGGGATGTCTTACGAAAGAGAGAAAACATAAATCATTTCTTACAGTAAAGACTTTAGACAGGCATTGGATAACTAGCTCTTCTTCTGATACTGGATAGAGAGCTTTTAAAGAAAAAAAACAAAAAGCAATGTAAAACTTGAGATCTTTGAAAGCTAAGCTCCACAATACGTAATGAGAATAAAGGAAGAGACAGAGGGGGCAGGCATGACAAAATTGACTGGGAGTGATGGAACAGCTAAACGGGGAATTCAGAGCTCAGTTCATTTGGGTTGCTATGAATAAATACCCGAGGATGGGTAATTTATAAAGAAAAGAGGTTTATTTGGTTCATGTTTCTGGACCCTGAACACAAAGCATGGCCTCAGCATTTGCTTCTGAGGAGGACTTCAGGCTGCTTTTGCTCTTGGCAGAAGAAGGCAGGCCAGTGTGTGTAGGTCATATGACAGGAGAGGGGGCAGTGCCAGGCTCTTTTCAGTCACTAGTTCTCTTTGGGACTTAAGAGTGAGAGCTCACTCACTCTTGGGAATGGCACCAAGCGATTCATGAGATGTCTTCCCTTGTGACTCAAGTAACTTCCACCAGGCCTCACCTCCAGCACTGCAGATCAAATACCAATATGAAACTTGGTGGGACCAAACAAACCATATCCAAACCACAGCAAGGAAATCAATGGGGCTAGTGCATGTAGGTATGTGCGTGCACTTGGAGTTATTTGCAGCTTCCAAGTTTGCCATTTCCATTGAGTCATCATAGGTAAGTATAGGTATTAGAAACACTTTCTTGCAAATCTCACTCAACTGCTTTGAGGAAAGGCACATTTTTCTACTTAACGCCACGTTACCATTTTGTTTAAGAGTGGGGGCATTAAGAAGCAGCAAATTAAATATTGTAGGGCAGAGTGGATGCCCTGGGTGAAGCAAAGGACAGTGTAGATATGAACTGATCACCCAGGGGCAAGAAAATAAAAATAAAAAAGTGTGGCCCACTATATAGTTATGGGTGACAGACATATCTTGGAGATAATTTCTAATTCAAATAGAATAAAATGAGAGATTTTGATAAACATTGCAGAGAATATGTAAAATAGCTGAAGGTACCTCGTTTTGATGAGAGAGAGAGGAGTAATCACAGGCTTGTTACAAGATTATTGAAAAGGTAAGTTAGTGGAGTGTTTGCATCCTAAGAAACAAGTGGTAAGTCTTGATGGTAATTTAAACTTTACAATATTGACTAATAAAAATTGCTACTTCAAATAACGAAAACACTTTTTATAAAGTCTTCTAATTTTTTCCTCTGATTAATGTTTTATGTTTAATCTATTTACAAAGATTTAATGAGGGGAAATAATTATGGCTATAAAATGGGAAATTAATTCTGATTATGTAATGACCTCAACTATATGCTATATTTAATTAAAATTGTTATGTGTTTTATCACATTGTTGATTTTTATGATCTTAAATGTGGCCTTTCTGGCAGTGGTGGTTTTAGCAGATTTTCTCTTTTTACAATCTGATTCTAATTTATTTGACTGACTAGTTTGCTCTTGGCAAAGCATAACCTTTTACTGTTTTAACCAGATATATATATGTAGAGTTTAAAAAAGAAGATGAAGCAAGCAAAATACATATGAAAAATAATAAAGCTAATTATGCCAATTCTTATTTTAATAAAGTATAACTAACATTATTTGACAGTTACAATTATTAAAGGTTCTAAATATTACATTTAAAATAGAAATTTAGGGCTAAGATTTCTGATATTAACAAATTATATACTTCTATTTCTTTATTTCATATGTCAGTTGATAAAATACTGGGTGAGTGAGAATTTAAGCTGCTCCTTGAGATATTACTCATAGTGGTCTAGAGCCAGATGGGTTCAAATCTCCACTCTGTCACTTACTAGAAATATAAATTTGAATAAGTTGCTTAATCTCCCTATGCTTCAGTTTTCTTATGTGGAAAATGAGGGTGATAATAATGGTTCACCTATCTCATAAGTTTGTTAGGAGAAACTAAAATGTCATTAAGTAAAGTAAAATATTTACATAAATATCTGGCACAGATAAAGTGGAACCCTGCAAGTCAGTCTATATAGATTTGCCACATCACAATTTCCTTAGTATTTTAGCTGAAAGGGTTGAAATCAGTTTTGATATGTTTGCCACCCTCTCAAATGATCTTATGTTCATTTTGGATATTAATACAAGAAAGCAGTAGCCATAGAATATCTTAATAAAATAACTTTCTAACTGTTTAAAGAATTTCTATTATCCATCAGGCTTCTAAAACTCCCAACTACACATCTTAATACAGACCTGACACTATGAATTTGAACCTTTGGCCCAGAAGATTGGTTATGTTTAACTTATTAAAAGCTCAAGGCAGGTGAATCATATATGCACATTTGGTTAAGAACCACAGTTAAGGTTATTCTGTATAAGGATAAGTCTCCCCTTACGATTAAAGATTGAGAGGCACTTCCTTGATTTTTGTAGTTTCTTTTTGTTTGTTTGTTTCTATATTTTTCCACCTTTTATTTTAAGTAAACAAGTACATGTGCAGGATGTGCAGGTTTATTATGTAGGTAAATGTGTGCCATGTTGGTTTGCTGCACAGATCACCCCGTCACCCAGGTATTAAGCAAAGTGTTCACTAGCTATTCTTCCTGATCCTCTCCCTCCTCCTAAACCCCGCCCTCTGACAGATCCCAGTGTGCATTGTTCTCCCACTTCTAACACAAGCTCCCACTTCTAAGTGAGAACATGTAGTATTTGGTTTCCTGTTCCTGCGTTAGTTTGCAAAATATACTGGCCTCCAGCTCCATCTATGTCACTGCAAAGAACATGATCTTGTTCGTTTTTATGGCTGTATAGTATTCCCTGGCATATATGTGCCATGTTTTCTCCATCCAGTTTATCAGTGATGGGCATTTAGGTTGATTCCTCATCTTTGCTAATGTGAATAGGGCTGCGATGAACATACAAGTACATGTGTCTATATAATCGAATGAGGTATATTTCCTTGAGTATATACCCAGTTATAGGATTGCTGGGTTAAATGATATTTCTGCCTCTAGGTCTTTAAAGAGTCACCACACTGCCTTCCACAATGGTTGAAATAATTTACATTCCCACCAACGGTGTAAAAACATCCCTTTTTTCTCCACAACATCACCAATATCTGTTGTTTTTTGACTTTTTATTAATAGCCATTCTGACTGGCATGAGATGGTATCTCATTGTGGTTTTGATTTGCGTTTCTCTATGATTAGTGATATTGAGCTTTTTTCATGTTTGTTGGCTGCATGTATACCCTCTTTTGAGAAGTGTCTGTTTATGTCCTTTGCCTACTTTTTAAAGTTTTTTTCTTTTAAAATTGTTTGTTATATATAGATGCTAGATATACATTTGTCAGATGCATAGATTGCAAAATTTTCCTCCCATTCTATAGGTTCTCTGTTTATTCTGTTGATAATTTCTTTTGCTGCGAAAAACCTCTTTAGTTTAATTAAATCCAATTTGTCAATTTTTGCTTTAGTTGCAGTTGCTTTTGGTGTCATCATGAAATCTTTATCCATGCCTGTGTCCTGAATGGTATTGTCTAGGTTTTCTTCTAAAATTTTTATAGTTGTGAGTTTCATATTTAAGTCTTTAATCCATCTTGAGTTGATTTTTGTATACAGTGTAAGGAAGGGTTCCAGTTTCAGTTTTCTGCATATGGCTAGCCAGTTCCCCCAGCACCATTTATTAAATAAGGAACCCTTTCCCCATTGCTTGTTTTTGTCAGGCTTGTCAAAGATCAGATGGGTGTAGGTGTGTGGTCTTATTTTGGGGTTCTCTATTCTGTTCCATTGGTGTATGTGCCTGTTTTTGTACCAAACCCATGCTGTTTTGGTTACTGTAGCACTGCAGTAGAGTTTGAAGTAGGCTAGCATAATACCTCCAGCTTTCTTCTTTGTACGTAGAATTGCCTTGGCTTTTCGTGCTCTTTTTTGGTTCTGTATAAATTTTAAAATAGATTTCCTAATTCTGTGAAGAATGTCAATGGTAGTTTAATGGGAATAACATTGAATATGTAAATTGCTTTCAGCAGTATGGCCAGTTTTAAGATATTGATTCTTCCTATCCATGAGAATGGAATGTTTTTTCATTTGTTTGTTCCCTCTCTGATTTCCTTGAACACTGGTTTATAGTTCTCCTCGAAGAGGTCCTTCAGGTCCCTTGTTAGCTATAATCCTAGGTATTTTATTTCTTTTATGGCAATTGTGAATGAAAGTTCATTCGTGATTTGGCTCTGGGATTGCCTATTGTTGGTGTATGGGAATGGTAGAGATTTTTGCACATTAATTTTATATCCTGGGACTTCACTGTTGCTTATCAGCTTAAGAAGCTTTTGGGCAGAGACGATGGGTTTTTCTAGATATAGGATCATGTCATCCACAAACCAAGATAGTTTGACTTCCTTTCTTCCTATTCTTTCTCTTGCCTGATTTCACAGGCCAGAACTTCCAATAATACGTTGAATAGGGGTGGTAAGAGAGGGCAACCTTGTGCCAGTTTTCAAGGGGAATTCTTGCAGCTTTTGCTCATTTATTATGATATTGGCTGTGGGTTTGTCAGATACGGTGCTTATTAGTTTGACTGTGGTTCCCTCAATACATAGTTTATTGAGTTTTTAGCATAAAGCAATACTGAATTCTATCAAAGGACTTTTCTACATCTACTGAGATAATCCTATGGTTTTTGTCTTTAGTTCTGTTTAGGTGATGAATCACTTTATTGATTTGTGTATGTTGAACCAACCTTCCATTCCAAGAATAAAGCCTACCTGATTGTGGTGGATAAGCTTTTTGATGTGCTGCTGTATTTGGTTTGCCAGTATTTTGGGTTGAGGATTTTTTCTTTGAGGATTTTTTTTTTTTTTGAGGATTTTTGCATCGATGTTCATTGAAGATATTGACTTGACATTTTCTTTTTATGTTGTATTTCTGCCAGGTTTTGATACCAGGATGAGGCTGACCTCATACAATGAGTTAGGGAAGAGTCCCTCATTTTCAATTGTTTGGTGTAGTTTCAGTAGGAATGTGACTAGCTCGTTTGTACCTGTGATAGAATTCAGGTGTGAATTCTTTTTGTTAGATGATAGACTATTTGTTACTGCCTCAATTTTAGAATTGGTTATTGCTCTATTCAGTGATTCAATTTATCCTTGGTTCAGTCTTGGGAAGTTGTATCTTTCTAGGAATGTATCCATTTCTTCTAGACTTTCTATTTCTAGACTGCTGGCCTTCCCAGCCATGCAGAACAGTCAATTAAACCTGTCTTCTTTATGAACATAGAGGTGTTTTTAATAATTTCCAATGCTTTTTTTTTTTTTTTTTTTTTTTTTTACATTTCTGCTAGGTCAGTGGTGATATCCCCCTTATCATTTCTGATTGTGTTTATTTGAATCTTCTGTCTTTTCTTCTTTATTAGTCTAGCTAGTGATCTATCTTATTAATTTTTTTTTTCAACAAAACAGCTCCTGGATTTTTTGTTCTTTTTGAAAGGTTTTCTTGTTCATTTTTTTTTTTTTTTTTTTGAGTCTCTTTTTCCTTTAGTTTAGCTCTGATATTAGTTTTTTCTTGTCTTCTGCTAACATTAAGGTTTGTTTGCTCTTGATTCTCTAGTTCTTTTAGTTGTAATGTTAGGTTGTTAACTTGAGATCTTTCTAGATTTTTTAATTTGGTCATTTAGTGGTTTAAATTTCCCTCTTGACACTGCTTTAGCTACATCCCAGAGATTCTGATACATTGTATCTTTGATCTCATTAGTTTTAAAGAACTTTTTGATTTCTGCCTTAATTTCATTATTTACTCTGGTGTCATTCAGGAGCCGGTGGTTCAATTTGCATGTAGCTGTACGGTTTTGAGTGAAATCCTTAATCTTGAATTCTAATTTTATTACATTGTGGTCAAAGAGACTGGTTGTTATAGTTTCAAAATAATTTTTTATTTGCTGAGGAGTGTTTTACTTCCAATTTTGTGATCAATTTTAGAGTAAGTGCCACGTGGCAATGAGAAAAATGTATATTTTGTTGCTTTTTGATGGAGAGTTCTGTAGATAAATATCAGGTCCACTTGATCTAGAGCTGAGTTCAGGTTCTATACTTCTTTGTTAATTTTCTGTATTGATTATCTAATGCTGTCAGTAGGTGTTAAAGTCTCTCACTATTATTGTGTGGGAGTTTAAGTCTCCTTGAAGTAAGTTCTTAACTTGCATTTTTGAATCTGAGTGCTCCCGCATTGGGGGCATATATATTTAGGATAGTTAGCTGTTGTTGAATTGAACCCTTTATCATTATGTAATGCCCTTTTATTGTCTTTGTTGGTTTAAAGTCTGTTTTGTCAGAAACTAGGATTGCAACTCCTGCTTTTTTCTGTGTTTCATTTGCTTGATACATGTTCCTCCATTACTTTATTTTGAGTATATGGTGTGTCTTTGCATGTGAGCTGGAGCTCTTGAAGATAGCATAGCTCAGGGTCTTGTTTTTTTATCGAGCTTGCCACTCTGTGCGCTTTAATTGGGCAGTTAGCCCATTTACATTTCAGGTTAGTGTTAGTGTCGTTATGTGAGAATTTGATCCTGTCATTCTGCTAACTGTTTATTTTGCAGACTTGTAAATGTGGTTGCTTCATAGTGTCACTGGTCCATGTACTTTGGTGTGTTTTTGTAGTGGCCAGTAATGGTTTTTTCTTTCCATATTTAATGCTTCCTTCATGGACTCCTGTAATGCAGGTATGGTGGTGATGAATTCTCTCTGCATTTGCTTATCTAAAAAGGATCTTATTTCTCCATTGCTATGATATGGTTTGGCTCTGAGCCCCATCCAAATCTCATCTTGACTGTAATCCTCATGTGTTGAGGGAGGGACCTGGTGGGAGGTGATTGCAACATGGGGGCGGTTTCCCCCATGTTATTCTTGTGATAATGAGTGAGTTGTCATGAGATCTGGTTTAAAATTGTTTGGCATTTTCCCCTCTCATGTTCTCTCTTTCATGTCACCATGTAAATCTAACTGCTTCCCCTTTACCCTCTGCCTCGATTGTAAGTTTCCTGAGGCCCTCCCAACCAAGGAGAACAGTCAATTAAACCTCTTTTCTTTATAAATTACCCATCCTCAGGTAGTTCTTTATAGCAGTATAAAAACAGACTAATAAAAACTTTGGTCCCAAGAGAAGTAAGGTACTGCTATAAAGATACCTGAAAATATTTAAGTGACTTTGGGACTGGGAAAGGGGCATAGGTTGGAAGAGTTTGCATGGCTTAGAAGAAGATAAGATGTGGGAAAGTTTTGAACTTCCTAGAGACTTACTGAATGATTTTGACCAGAATGCAGACAGTGATATGGGAAATGAGGTCAGGCTGACGTGGTCTCAGATAGAGATAAGGAACTTATTGGAAACTGGAGCAAAGGTAACTGTTGCTATTCTTTAGCAAAGAGACTGGTGGCATTTTGACCTCTCTCCCCCACAAAAATCTGTGAAACTTTGAACTTGAGGAATATAATTTAGGGTATCTGGCAAAGGAAATTTGTAAGCAGCAAAGCATTCAAGATGTGATCAGGCTTTTTCTGAAATCTTGCAATCATATGTGTTCACAAAGAGATGATCTAAAATTAGAAGTTATGTTTAAAAGGGAAGCAGAGTATAAAAGTTTGAAAAATTTGCAGCATGACTATGCGGTAGAAAAGAAAATCCTATTTTTGAGGAGAAATTTAAGCTGGCTGCAAAAATTTGCACAAGTAAAGAGGAGCTGAATGTTAATAGCCAACACAATAGGGAAAAATGTCTCCAGGGCATTAAAGAGATCTTCATGGAATCCTCTCCTATCACAGGCCTGGAAGACTAGGAGGGAAAAATGATTTCCTGGGCTAGACCCAGGGCAGGCCCCACTGTTTTGTGCAGCTTCACAAGATGGTGCCTTGCATCCCAGCCACTCCAGCTTAAGCCATGGCTAAAAGGGGCCAATATACAGCTTGCACCATTGCTTCAGAGCATGCAAGCCCAAAGCCCTGGTGGCTTCCACATGGCATTAGACTTGTAGGTGCAAATAAGAAAAGAGCTGAGGTGTGGGAGCCTTCGTCTAGATTTCAGAGAATGTATGGAAACACCAGGATGTCTGGGCAGAATTCTGCTACAGGGGGGAACCCTCATGGAAAATTGCTACTAGGGCATTGCAGAGGGGGAATGTGCGGTTGGAGTCCCCACACAGAATTCTCACTGGGGCACTGTCTAGTGGAACTCTTAGAAGAGGGCCACCATCCTCCAGATGCCAGAATGATAGCTCCACCAACAGCTTACACTGTGCACCTCTAAAAGTCATGGCAATCAATGCCAGCCCTTGAAAGCAGTTGTTGGGGCTGTGCACTACAGAATCAAAGAGGCAGAGATGCCTGAAGCCTTGGCAGCCCACCCCTTGCATCAGCATGCCTTGAATGTGAGATCTGGAGTCAAAGGAAATTAGCTTGGAACTTTAAGATTTAATGACTGTTCTGTTGGTTTCATACTTGCATGGGACCTGTTGTCTCTTTGTTGTGGCCAATTTATCCCTTTGGTAACTGGAGCATTTACCCAATGACTGTACTTTCATTGTATCTTGTAACTAACTAACTCATTTTTTATTTTACAGTCTCATAGGTGGAAGGAACTTGCTTTGTCTAAGATGAGACTTGGTTTAGACTTTTGAGTTAACGCTGTAATGAGTTAAGACTTTGGGGTACTGTTGGAAAGGCATGCTTGCATTTTGAAATGTGAGAAAGACACAAGATTTGTGAGGGGCAGGAGAGAGATGATATGGTTTGCCTCTGTGTCCCCACCAAAACCACATCTGAAATTGTGATCTCCACTTGTGGAGGGAGGGGCTTGGTGAGGGGTGATTGGATCACAGTGGCAATTTCCCCTATGCTGTTTTTATGATAGTAAGTTCTCACAAGATCCAATAGTTTAAAAGCATTTGACAGTTTCTTCCCTCACTCTCTTTCCTTTCCCTCCCATCATGATTATAAGTTTCTTGATACCTCTCCAGACACGTGAAACTGTAAATCAACTAAAACTCATTTCTTTATGAATCGCCCTCTTTCAGGTTCGTTTTACTAAGCAATGTGAAAACAGACTAATACAGCTTATGAAGCTTAGTTTGGTCAGATATAAAATTCTGGGTTGGAATTTCTTTTTTATTTGAATATTGAATATTGGCCCCCAATCTCTTTTCGTTTGTAGGGTTTCCACTGAGTGGTCAGCTGTGACTCTAATGAGATTTTGTTTGTAAGTGATCTTGCCTTTCTCTCTGTCTGCCCTTAACATTTTTTCTTTCATTTCCGCCTTGGAAAATCTGAAGATTTTATGTCTTGGGGATAGCTTTCTCATGGTGTATCTTACTAGGGTTCTCTGCATTTCCTGGATTTGAATGTTGGTCTGTCTGACTAAGTTGGGGAAATTTTCCTAGATGATATCCTGAAATATGTTTTCCCAATTTTTGGTTCCATTCTACCCATCTCATTCAGGTATCCAAAATCAGTCATAGATTCATTCTCTTTACATAATCCCATATTTCTTGAAGGTTTTGTTCATTTTTTTTTTCTTTTTTTTCTATTCTTCCCTGCCTGTGTTATTTCAGAAAGACAGTCTTAAGCTCTGAGGTTCTTTCCTCTGCTTGGTCTATTTTGCTATTATTACTTGTAATTGCATTGTGAAGGTCTTAATAGTATGTTTTTTTTTTTTTTGCTCTCTGAAGTTGTTTTCTCCCAGAACTGGCTATTTTGACTGTCAACTTCTGCATTGTTTTATCATAATTCTTAGCTTCTTTGTATTGGGTTACAGCTTGGCAAAGTTCATTTTTATCCTTATTCTGAAGCCAACTTCTGTCATTGCAGGTATCTCAGCCTCAACCAGGTTATGAACCCTTGCTGGAGAGGTGTTGTGGTCATTTGGAGAAAAGGGGGCACTCTGACTTTTGAGTTTTCAGTGTTTTGGTGCTGATTTTTTTTTTTCATGTTTGTTTGCTTATTTACCTTCAACCTTTGAAGTTGCTGACTTTTTCATGGTCACACAATCTGTGTTTTCGTGTTTTTTGTTTGTTTGTTTTTAACAGTCTGGTCACTCCTCCATAGGGCTGTTGCAGTTTGCTGGTGGTCCACTCCAGACTCTAGTCACCTTGGTTTTTCTAGTACCTGGAGGTATCACCAGTGAAGGTTGTGAAACAGCAAATATGGCAGCCTGCCCTTTCCTCTGGGAGTTCCCTCCCAGGTGGGTACTGACCTGTTGCCAATCTGAATGCAACTGTAGGAGGTGGTTGGAGATCCCACTTGGGAGGTCTCACCCAGTCAGAAGGAATGGGATCTGGAACCTGCTTAAAGAAGCAGTCATGCTGTATTTTGGTACAGCAGCTATGCCATGTTGGGGATCCTTTCAAACCCTGATTGGTTTGGGCTCTCCAAGGCCTACAGGGTGGACCAACTGAGATGCCTAAACAGCAAAGTTGACAGCATTCCCCTGCCCCCTGACCCTCTTTCCAAAGGATAAATCAGAACTCTGTCTGTAGATTATGAGTGGGGATGACCAGAGGTCCTGGCTGGGAGAACCCGCCAAGTAAGAAGGAATAGATTGAGTCCCGCTTAAAGAAGAAGTTTGGCCATGCTTCAATAGAGCAGCCATGCCATACTGGGTAAGTGTCTCTGCCCAATCAGCTTGGATTCTCCAAAGCCCACAGACTGGAATGAGAGAGCCACCCAAACAGCAAAGATGGTGGCCCACCCCACAGTCCCTCCATCCCAGGAAGAAATAGGAACTCTGTCCGTAGATTACAAGTGGGGAGGCAAGAGGCCTGGGTGGGAGGACCTGCCCAGTGAGAATGAATGGATTAGGGTCCTGTTTAAAGATGCAATCTGGACATGTTTTGATAAAGCAGCTGTACTGTGGTGGGGGGTCCCCTTCTCAACCAGACCATCTGGACTCTTCAAAGCCCACAGGCTAGAACAGTCAGGTTGTCCAAACGACAAAGGTGGCTGTCTGCCCCTCCTGCTGGGTACCATGTCCCAGGGAGAAATCAGAATTCTGTCTATAGAATAAGTGTAAGGGTGGTTGGAGGCCACAGCTGGAAGGACCCACCCAGTAAGGAGGAATGGATCAGGGTACTACTTAAAGAAGCAGTCTGGCCATGCTGTGGCAAAGCAACTGTGCTGTGCTGGGGGTCCTTCCCTCTTTTGGAGAGACCCTTTGGACTCTCCAAAGCCCACATGCTGGAAAGTCTGAGTCATCCAAACAGCAAAGATGGCGGCTTGCCCCTCCCTCCAGGCTCTCTGTCCTGTCTCAGACAGGCTCCACCCTGTTTCCAATGGTTGGCTGATAGTCCAAGCCAGTGAGTGTTATCTTGTGAGTTGCCATAAAAGTGAGGCCACAAACTGATGCTTCTCGCCCCCCTGGATTCAACCCCCTTCCTAGGGGCATGTAGGGACCTCCTGCCTTGTCTGAGTTGTAGTAACTTTTGTTGAGGATCCTGGGGCTGCAGTATAAAGCTTCTAGGTCTCAGTGTGTGCCTGAACAGCTGCTCTGCCAAGACTCCACACAGCCCTGTGTGTCCCACCCAAGGCCCTAGTGGAGTGGGCTCATAAGGAGATTCAAGGGTTGCAAAGATCCATGGGATAAGTCCATGGTTTTCTGGGGTCACACATTCACTCATGGCTTCCCTTGGCTGGAGGTGGGGGTTTCCTTGGCTCCTTGTCATTCCAAGTGGGAGGTCGCCCCACCATGCCTTCTACATTCTCTGTGGGTCCAGTTGTTTCCATGATCAGTCCCAATGTAAGTACCTGGATATTTCAGTTGAAGGTGCTGTATTCACTCGTTGCTTTCATTCCTCTCCATGTGCCACACATTGCAGATGCTTCTAATCAGTTATCTTGGCCCCTTTGCCCAATTATTGTAGTTTCAACACAATTAGTTTGATGTATACTTAAAATGATGACAATTTTCTAGATTTATTTCCCTGGAAGTTTCTAAAAATAATTTTGTAAATGATAAAAATATAAATAAACTCTCCTTGAATCATTCTTTCATTATTTCAATAATGTCTTATGATCTTTATAGCTGCACCATCTTAGATTTCTGTAGTCTTTTCAGGTTTCCTGTGTCTGTGTGTTTGTGTGTGCATCTGTCAGCAGCAGAATTAAACAATGATTTCTGAAACTTTGAATAACAAATTATGTTTGTCCATCTAAAGTATTTAATTTTTTCTGTCACCTTTCTCTTGTATACTATGATAGAAAGTTATTTAGAATGTATTCTACATCTGGTAACTCTGATTCTATCTTTAGCCTAATAAAGTTATGGAGGTTATAGTTAACGAATGAATTGGTCTTTATAAATACTTCATTACAAGGAACGACTGAAAAACATACTTTAATATTTTCCCTGTTTTAAGAACTGTTTTACTGAAATAAATCTGCGCTTAGTGGAGTAGTAGAGCTCTAATAAGTTTAACTTCAAATTGGGAATGTAATTTTCCGTTTTTTTATGTTCTTGATTGTAATTGATAAAGAGGAGTAGATGCCAACTATACAAAAACCACCAGGCAGACATCTGTAGTTTAAAACGTTTAGCTCATCAATGTTTGTTGCCAAAGAAAAAGGGAAGCAAAAAATTGTGTGGAATCATGGGGAGTCTCAACAAGAGGGCTTTGGCCTATTATAGTGCTCAGAAAACGTTAGTTGATTTTGAAGAGCTTTCAAGGAAGCAGCAGTTTGTTCTAGATAGGGAGCTGCCAGAAGCAGTGACAATAATGAGATCGATATCTCATTACTTCTTAGCTAGAAGGCGGAAGAAATGAAGTGAAGGTAGTTTACAATTGCCAAAGACTTAGCAACAGTCATGATACCCAAGAAAGGGAGAGTTTGATTATTTGTGGCTGTCATTTTTTGTCCCTGCCTTAGACCTGATTATGGAGTGGTCATGTTTCTGGTTCTCTCCATCATGGTCATAGAGTGACTTTGTCTGACGTTAATGTTCTGTGACATTTGCCTAATTTTTAGTGACCAGTTGACACATAGTTCGTAAGTGGCAGGGGCTGCTTTCCTCTTTATAAAAAAACTCAATAAGACACTGAAAAGTTGTAGTAAATGACAAGCTTCAATCTAGTGCTAAGAAGCCATTTACATGAACTGAAGCATACTCTGGGAAAACATATATACAGTGAGCTAGGGTCTCAGGGAAAAGTGAAATGGGGCGAGCGGCAGTGGCGGATGAGGTCTAAGGTACAAGTTGGAAAAAAGATGAATGAATGCGCACCTTAGTCCTGAGAAGCCCATCATGTCAGCTGTGCCATGAAACACAGGGTTACTTACGCTGTGGTGGAGTCTTCTCAGCTAGTCTGAACCCAGAGTTTGTTCACTTGAGATACAATCCAGAGGTGAGTAGGAATAAAGGGCCAGCCTAATCTGAGTCTGGAATAAGGTCCCTTAGTCCAAACTCCAAACCAGTGTGCTGATAGGATTAGGCTATATTGATAGACACCATCAAACTGACTCAGTTAGTTGCTTGAGCTTTTATCTCTGAAGGTGGGACAGTTTTACATATGCAGCAAGAAAGTCCAGGAAAAAAAACAAACACACAAAAAGCAGTAAGAATGAGGGAAGAGGTGACATCGAGTTTCCTCTCTGAGAAAAGGAAGAAAAAAAAATAAAGCAATGGAGGCTGATATTCTTTTTTTTATTTTTTTTTAATACTTTAAGTTCTAGGGTACATGTGCACAATGTGCAGGTTTGTTACATATGTATACATGTGCCATGTTGGTATACTGCACCCATCAAGTCGTCAGCACCCATCAACTCGTCATTTACATCAGGTATAACTCCCAATGCCATCCTTTCCCCCTCCCCCGCTCCCCACAATAGGCCCCAGTGTGTGATGTTCCCCTTCCCATGTCCAAATGATCTCATTGTTCAGTTCCCACCTATGAGTGAGAACATTGGAAGCTGATATTCTATATATACTAAACTCCTGGGTATGTAACATTTATAATGATCAATTAGACATTTGCAATTGCATTGTACATGATAAAACAGGTTCAGATAAGTGATGTAATAAGTCTAAAGAACACAACTTACAAATCATAGAACTAAGATAAGCTTAATTCTGTCTAGCCTTCAAGATCATGCACTACATTAACTCTTCAATGACTCTGTTCTATCTTGGCTTTCTCTGCATGTCTTTACTGTACCACTTCCCAATAAAATCTCTCCCAAATCAAATCCTTTATTTTCTGAAGGACTCTCTGACCCCATGACATAAGTGACTCCCATTCACACTTTAGGGCTCAATGCATTTCCTTAATGGAGTCTCACTGCTGCATTGAACTCTATCAGAACCATTTTAATCAGAGCACAAAATACTCCTTTATAACTCCGATCATAATTGTAATAAAGCAAAAATCCATACATTTAGTTGTTTAATACTTTAATATTTAACTTTTAGATTTCAATTTTTCCTTCTAAAAAATACCATAAGGACCTGCATAACCTTGGAAGTGAAAAGATAATTTTTAAAATATGTAAAATGTATACAAATTATCAAGATTGAAACTCATTTTTTAAGAGTTGTATTATATCACCTCTGATATATTAAAAAATACTAAAATATCAGTATATAGAAATTAACAGTTGTAATTTAATCATGTAGCATTGCTATTGATTTATGAACGTCCACTAGTTTTAAGGTTAATTTTAATGATCTATCAAATATGTATCTTAAAATGACCAAAAATGTGCTTCCTTCCACAGTTCTAGCTGTTGAAGGGATACCAAAGTAGAGAAAAAACAAATCCTCTTTCTCTTTTAGATCAATATTAGGAAATTAAAACATACATAAAAAAAATAACAGGCCGGACACAGTGGCTCACGCCTGTAATCCCAGCACTTTGGGAGGCCGAGGCGGGTGGATCACGAGGTCAAGAGATCGAGACCATCCTGGCTAACATGGTGAAACCCTGTCTCTACTAAAAATACAAAAAATTAGACGGGCATGGTGGCGGGTACCTGTAGTCCCAGCTACTCGGGAGGCTGAGGTAGGAGAATGGCATGAACCTGGGAGGCAGAGTTTGCAGTGAGCCAAGATCGCGCCACTGCACTCCAGCCTGGGTGACAGAGTGACTCTGTCTCAAAGAAAAAAAAAAAGACATAACAATTCATAGCCTCAAGGACTAATTGTCCAAAGGTGTAGGGTTTTTAAAAAGTTAGACATTTCTATACTGTTTGCCAATGACTTTGTGAAACAGTTGACATTTGATTTGGGTTTTAAAGCCAAATCTCTGTCTTAAGAGATATATGTGGTTTATAATTTGAAAATAATTAAAATTCTAAAAGTCTTAGAGCACTGCTAGGCTGGTTATTAAAAGACTACCTGTGAACCTTAGTTATCAAACAGTCTTATTTACAACTATATTGTTACATTCCATCCACTTCCTCACTAAATCTTCCACAAGAGAAGTACAGGATTAATAAAGAGTTATCATCAATTTTACATTCTTCCTTAGAGGAGAAACACTGGGTCTCAAAATTATACATGTTAGGAACAAAAGGACCCCACTAATTTAAAGCAAATGCTAGCATTTCAAAAGATTATAAACGTGGTTAGGAACTGAATGGCTTGCAAGTCAAGCAGTTATTTTTCCAGCAAAGCCATCTGACTACTTTCTCACAGACCATAAATTTCTTTTTAAAAAGTTCCTGTGAGCTTGCTATCTGCCACAGTATTAAACTATTTTAGTGTTTAACAGAAGATATGCTAACTGAATAAATATGGTTAAAAATACAGATGAGGAATTGCATGGTTTCTGTTCAGATTTACCTTTATATATATTACTACCTATAATGACATACGATTGAAATTATAAATTATTTTCTAATGTGATTTAATTTAACAATTTAGCCCCAATGCATTTAAACCAATTTTACTTGCATTAAAGGATATCTGTGTTAAATATATCAGTATAATTTGATTCCAGTGTTTTTCACAAGCTTTCTATTATATAAAAAACGTAATATGAATATTAAATTAGCTTCTAAAAAGAATTGTTTTGCAATTATTTCTATCAGTATAGTATGCTGACTGAGTTTGGTTTTTCATATTGTGGAGCTTGGAAACATGAAATCAGGAGAAATCCAGTTTAATATTTAATTTCTACGAGCAACTATTTTGTGTGATCAGGAACAGATTATTTTAACTCTTTTAAAAAAACACTAGTCTTTATATATTTTCTCATTAGTAAAATGGATTGAAAATAGTGCTTAACTAACAGGGTATTTGGAGTGTTACAGAAGTTAATAACTAAAAATACTTGGAAGAAATTCTGGGATATGGTAAGTGTACAGTGCATGCAGACCATGTGATTATTCTGTTTTTCTGTCACTTTGTCTTCCTACTATTTCTTTTCCATTTTCTCATTTATTTCTTCCAGAATTGTCAGTAGATCTACAGTGACACCAGGGACTGTCAAATCCTTTGCTTCACTACATATTCTCCAAAACCACCTTTTTGCTTTTCTTATCCCAGTTATACTCCCCTGCCTTCCTCGCTGGTAGATGTGCCATGAAAATGTGTGTTGTCTAAACAAGTGGAAAGGGTAGTGATTAAACCATTTCTAGGCTTATTTCACAATAACATCTTGCAAGATCCTCCACATTTTCTGTCTTCCTTTGGCCTACCAATCCAATTGAGGGGATGCAGGGAAGCTTCTGGGGGAAACGAGGAAAAGAACAATGAAGCTTGAGTCACTGAATGACTGGGTGGATGATAAAAAACAAATCTCTCAGATGATATATACTGCATTATTATATGAAAAAATAAAGATTTTGTTTCGGTGGTACATCACTGAGAGTTTGTTATTGCAGTTGTTTTTATAACACTTAATTGACCATACCCATGAGGACAATATATGCCTTTGCTTCTCCAGTACTCAATAAATGACTGCTGCTTGTTTGATGACTGTAAATCACAACTTATCAGAAAACATAATAAGCCTTTAAAAATCTCTTTGTACATAAATGATGAGAAGGCGGCTAACTAATATTTTATTTCTTAAAGAATAAGTTACTTTCTCATTTAGATTTTAACATAAATTTTATAGAGCATGCTTAAACATTTTTAAGCAAGCACACTTATAATTTTGAAACTTTAGTCTTATTTTACTGAAGTATTGTGAAGCTGAATTAACCTTCTCTGTATTTGATATTGTTTAAAATATTACTCAGTGAGACAAAGAATCTTCATAGCTCTCTTTCTTCTACTTTTAATTGCTTTCTCACGTCAAATTACTAAAAGTAATCAGCAGATTTCAAAATATCTATCTCATACAAAACGTAATGTTTATCTGACTAATTCTCTCATATTCAGAATAGTCAAAAGTTTGTGAAAGTGCATAATAGCGATTCACCTTAGATAAAGTGAAAAGAGAAAATAAATTGAGAAAATATAAAAACTGCTGACTAGCTCCTCTGTCTTTCAGTAAGAGCAGTAGGAGAAAATATGAAGAGGAATTTCAGCATGAAGGATTTGGAATTACTTCCTGTCAACAAGGGCACTAAAATATATGTTTTTTTGATTGAACAATAAACTTAGGCAATAAAGAAGTAAAAAAATCCAATAACGTCTGATTACACAAATATTTTATGTACCATAAGTAAGTCTATACCCAATTTAAAGCAAAAACAAACCCACCAAATTTTACTGTACCTTAGGTTAAATATTTTGACCATTACACTTTACCATAAATAGCACATTAATAATTGTTAATCACTGTACAATGTGTTATTTGACAAAACATTTAAACTATTTAATTTGGTTTGGGGGATACAATACTTAATAGAAGCTAATTTATCTCATGATGCTTCTATAAACCTTCCATTAAAGGTCATACCAAATCTATATCAGAGATAAAATGTTTAACACTGTATTTCTATTTGCTACACAATAGTTCATTCTCCCAATTAAAGAAGGGAAAAATATTGTCTGCAATTATCTGATTGCTGGATGTTCTGATTGCTGATATTCTGATATTACAGACACTGTCTAACTGAAAGAAAATGATCCTATTTGTTTTTAATAGCCTCTGAGGGATATACTAACCTAATGAAATTGAAGCAGGAAGGAAAATGGCTAGCGTACAGTTTTTGTAGTAAACTATTTAAAGAAGAAAAAATATGATATGATTAATCTGCTAAACCATCTTCAGTGGTGCCAACTCAGTGAGGGGCATTAAAATGCAATTAAGGGGCTAAATAATCTCTTATGGTAATATCCTTAGGGGAGGCTACTCATTAAACTACTAAATGTGGACATACAGAATATAAAACTGGAAATAATCAAGGGCTTACTAAACTGCTAATTTGAGCTTATATTTAGATTAAATGATTGGCTGAAACTTTACGTGGTTCTTAATTTTTTTTTTTTTTTTTTTTTAGTTTTTTGTAGCTCAAGAAGACATAATTGCTAATTTGGGGTCTTAGCTTTTTTTTCAAAGAAGAAATATCAAAACTTTCTATCATATATTTTCATGAGCTTTTAAAACTCATTCTATTATATTAAATAAATCTCAGAATTGAAATGTCTGTACTAACTAGGCACACATGATAACTGGGGGTCCATAATTAAGTGTTTTGTTTCTACTAAGCTCCAGTAGCAAGCCTAAAGCTCTTTCTTGAATCATTATCTGTTAAATGATAGGATTTTCTCCAAAATCTTAAAGATCTACACTTCATTCACCCATAAAAGGCTGCCAAAGATCCAAAACGGTGGATCCAACAGCCTCTGATACTGCAATCACAATCAGATCTTCTGTATCAATGGATCAAGTGGAAGATAACTTCCATGACAAATGGCAATGCAGACTTTTTAGATGCACAGTAGTACACCCGGAGGAGGAATACAACGCCTCCAAAACCCAGAAAAGCCCATGAGACTGTGGACTGCGTGTCTTTAATTTGATTGCAGTTAGGGTCAAATGCGATATGTTATCCTTTGCCCTAGAAGAGATGTCTTCATGTATTAGTCAGGGTTCTCTACAGGGACATAACTAATATAAGATACACACACACACACACACACACACACACACACAAACACACATATATATGTATATATATAAAGGGGAGTTTATTAAAAATTAACCTACACAATCACAAGGTCCCACAATAGGCTGTCTGCAAGCTTGAGGAGCAAGGAGAGCCAGTCCAAGTCTCAAAACTGAAGAACTTAGAGTCCAATGTTTGAGAACAGGAGGCATCCAGCACGGGAGAAAGATGTAGGCTGGGAGGCTAGGGCAGTCTCACCTTTTCACATTTTTCTGCCTGCTTTATATTTGCTGGCAGCTGATTATATGGTACCCACCAGATTAAGGGTGGGTCTACCTTCCCCAGCCCACTGACTCAAATAGTAATCTCTTTTGGCAACACCCCACAGACCCACCCAGGATTAATACTTTGTATCCTTCAATCCAATGGAGTTGACACTTAGTATTAACCATCATATTTGATATGCCTTCCACCATTAGACCCAATGAAAATTTGTTTCATTTTACAGAGTATGTCTTTAAAAATATTTATTTAATTTTATTTTTCTGGCTTCATATATGTATGAATGACAAGTAAAAGTTGCATATATTTAGATCATAAAACATGATTTTTTGACATATGTATACAGTGTGATTTGATAACCATGATAATTAACCTATCCATCACCTCACATGGTTACCAGCCCCTGATGATTACTATTTTTATTTCTTTACTAAATTCAACTAAAAAAAAATCCACATATAGGTGGATTATTTTGTCAGTAGTTGTCTTTCTGTGCTTGGCTGTTTCACTTAATAAATGTCCTCAAGCTTCATACATGTTGTTGCAAAGGGCAAGATTTCCTTCATTTTAAAGACTGAATAATTTTCCATTGTGCAAATATACACCACATTTTCTTTATCGGTTCATCTTTTGACAAATATTTAAGCTATTTACAAGTTTTGGCTATTGAGAATACTGCTGCAATGAACGTGGGAATATAAAAATATATTTAAGATAGTGCTTGTATTTCTTTTGGATATATACTCAGAAGTGAGATTGCAGGATCGTATAGTAGTTTTACCTTTAAGTTTTTGAGATTATCTTAATCATCAAAATAAGATTGTTGGAAGAAAATGAGGTCCATGCCACTGGAAACTGAAAGAAAGGTGATTCTTGTTATATAGTAGCAGAAAACTTAGTTGAATTGCATCCTAAATATATGAGGAAAGCAGATCTATTATGCAATGAATCTGGGTATTTAGATGAGATTTCCACATGAAGTATTCGAAAATGTGGTTTTGTTTCTTCTTACTGCTTATAGAAAAAATATCAAGAGTAAAGAGAGTCATTGATGAAACAACTCTTAAGCAAAAGGGAACCAGGTTTTTATGAGTTAGAATAAATTAAGCCTATTCAGACTGCAAAAAACACTAAATGTAAAAGAGTTATTGTCAGTAAAATGTGCTCTGGGAAGAAAACCAGTCTTTTGCTAATGCCTCAGAAGTATACAAATATAAGAATATTCAATCATGCACAGGACCCTTTGAAGAGAAGGAGATGTGACAACAGAAACAGAGGGAGAAAAATAAATGTGATGACGGAAGTCGAGATTGGATGGATGCATGGACATGAGCCAAAGGATGCAGGTTGCTTGTCTAAGCTAGAAAAGAAGACAAATTCTCCTTTAGAGCCAAAAAATACCTCACATCTGTCAGCACATTTGTTTTAGCCTATTGAGAATAATTTTGTACTTCTGAACTACAGAACCATAAGATTATAAATTTGTGTTGCTTGTCCTGCAAAATGTGTGGTAATCGGTTACAACAGAAATGGGAAATTAATAAATGACCTATGTGAGTTCTGAGAATTCCAAACGGGATACTGGAAAAAATGTTATTATGGAAAATAAAAATCTAGTCTGTCTTTCTGTATTCTAAAAGAATAATTTTCCTCCCAATAGTTTTCCCAATAACATTTTAAAAATATAGATTATAATTTCAGTACCCACATTTCCATGAAACATTTAAACGTAGATTCTGCTTTTCTGTATATATTTCTTAAAGGATTCATCCAAGAGACAAATAGGAATTTTAACACTATGTTTTAATTGAGAAAATCTATCTATCTATCTATCTATCTATCTATCTATCTATCTATCTCTATCTATCTCTATCTATCTATCTATCTATCTATCTATCTATCT
>NW_020257564.1:0-8831 GCF_003255815.1 Theropithecus gelada
GTCACCCCAAAGCCCCCACAGGCCCACCCGCAGCCACACGTCACCCCAAAGTCCCCACAGACCCACCTGCAACAGCATATCGCCGGGCTCGATGCGGCCGTCAGCGGCCACTGCCCCACCCTTCATGATGGAGCCGATGTAGATGCCGCCGTCTCCGCGGTCGTTGCTCTGCCCCACGATGCTGATGCCCAGAAAGTGATGTCTCTCTGCGGGAAGAGCCGTGAGCCACGACCAAGCCCCGCCCCTGCCCGCAACCCTCACCCCGATGAGCCGAGCCGCGAGCTGCGGCCACGCCCCACCCCTGCCCCGTCCCCAACCCTCGCCCCGAGGCCTCACCCATGTTGAGCGTGACAGTGACGATGTTGAGAGACATGGTGGAGTCCGTTATGCTGCTGAAGGAAGAGGCCTGCGGAGGGGAGGGGGGCATGTGTGAGGGGCACAGGGTTGCCTGACGCTGACCTCACCTCACCCGCCCCGCCCCGCCCCGCCCCGCCCCGCCCCGCCCCGCCCCGCCCCGCCGCCTACTCGGTCCGTCTGCCGAAGGCGCTGCTTCCTCCGACGGCGTTTGTGCTTCCGGATGAGCCTGGATGAGGTGCTCTGCTCTGTGGAGCTGCTCAGCCTGGGGACAGGCCGTCAGAGCTCAGAGGAGTTAGACATGCACGGGACGGGGGGAGGGGGGGGCGGGGGGACTCCGCCCCCCCACAATGCTGGGCGGGCTGAACCTGGGAATCAGGGGTCCAGGCCAGGCTTGTTCAAAAGCAGGCTCAGTGCCTGACGTCCACGCCCCAGGCCCCGCACACGTGATGTGCACGTGAGCACACACAAAAATCCCAGAGACAGGCAAACTGGGCACACATGTAGCCACCTCCACTACTGGCACACATGCACACCCGTACACCTGCACACACGCACGTCTGCACACACACGCACACCTGTAGACGCACACCCACACACGCGCACACACGCCTGCACACATGCACCCACGCACACACGCACGCCTCTACACACGCACGCCTGCACACATGCAAACACACGCACACCCATGCACACCTGCACGCATGCACACATGCACACCCGCACACGCACACCTGGACACATGCACCGGCACACACGCACGCCTGTACACACGCACGCCTGCACACATGCACCCGCGCACACATGCACACCCGTGCACACACGCACACCTGCACACACACGTCTGCACACACACGCACCCACATACCCACACCTGCACACACGTACGCCTGCACATGCACACCTGCACACGTGCACACATGCACACGGACACACTTGCACTGTGAAAACACACTCCTCACGCACATGTGCACACGCAGACATGCACATCATGTAAACATTTGCACACGGGTACCCACGCAGACACGTGTGCAATGTGAAAACACCTCAGACACACATGTACAGACATGAGTATCGCACACATTTGCACGCGGGCATGTGCAGTGTGAAAACACCTGTGGAACACGTGCACAAGCACACGTGCACCATGTACACATTTGCATGCACACACATGCACGCGCAGACACGTGTAATGTGAAAACACCTCATGCAGACACATGCACATCACATACACAGACATTGGCATGTGGGCACACACGCACCTGCTCGTGCTGCCATCCTCATCCGAGTCCACAAAGCTGCTGGACTCAAGCTCACTGCTCAGGACGGCAGACGCGCTGTCCGGGGGCAGCCCCACATCCCGCCGTCGGTCTCCCCTTGGGTGCCCATTGGTCCGGGCAGCTGTGGGGGCAGCAGGTTGGGAGCTGAATGCAGCGTCTCCCAGAGGTCATGTGTCTGAGGCTGTCTGGCAGTGCTACATGCCTGTGGGTCTGGGAGCTGGTGGCTCAACTGTGGGCTCGCTGGGCCTGAGCCTCCACCCAAGCACTGCCACTGGCTGGGGGACAGGAACTGCTGTGGTAGGAACATGGCTCATGGGGGTCCCAGGGAGGTTGGGGGTCCACAGCAGGGCAGATATGACCACTGTACCCTCCTCACGGTTCCGGCGTCGGGCACGCTCCCGCCGGTGGCTGACCATGGACTCCGTGCCTGTCTCGTTGTCCATCCCATCACGGCTGCTGGCCACATTCGGGCTGTACAACAACAGCAGGGCAGGTGGGGAGGCTGTGGCCCCAGCCCCTCATATGCCTCCCAGCCCAGCCTCCCCTCGCTCATGGGACCCCAGCCCCAGCAGGTGCCACGCCCGCCTACCAGCCCAGGCAGGCCTCCCTCCCGTTGGCCAGCGTCCCCCATGACGGGCTTGGGGTAGCAGGGCCCAGTGGCCACGGTGCCCTTACTGGAAGGAGGGGGGCCGGGAGTCCCCGATGCCGCCTGTCCGCTCGAGAGGCGGGGGCAGGTCTGTGTGGCTGTCCGTGCCCTGGGACCCCGCATCCGAGTGAGCACCCTCAGCCAGGACCAGCTGTGGAGGGAGCAGGCATGTTCGGGGCAGCCCACCCGCCTTCAGGTCGCCTCCTCAGGGCACCCAGGGAACGGGAGGCCAGCATACTGCCCTATCCACACCCAGCCTGCCAGGGCCTCCCCACACCCACCACCTCCCCCAGGAAGAGCCCCACCCTGGAATGCTCCCCAGGCGAGCACTCGGGGCCAAGACACAGGGGCTCACCCAGGAGACCACACGGCCGTTGAAGCAGGGAAGCTTGGCATTGTCATCAAAGATCTCCTCCTTCACCACCCTGTAGGCAGATGCAGCTGTGAGGCCCCACCTAGGGGGCCTGACCCTGTGGCTCTAGAGGTGAGGCCTGGAGAGCAGGCACACCCCCTCCCCACACAATGTCACTCTGTGGACACCCCTGCTAGCGAGTTCTCCTCTCGGGAACCGTCCTTCCTCTCCGTCACATCCTGGGCCACCACCCCCCAGCATGGTGATAGTGGCTGTGGACATCCCCACAGGGGAGGCTCAGTCAAAGGTCCCCAGTCCCCAGGTGGGGGGACAGCTGGGGTGAGGCCTCCTTGGGAAAGCCTCTCTGCCTAGCTGCCCTCGGTTCAGACTTATGTATGTGGTGGCCCCAGACGCTGTCTCCAACCACCCCCACCTCATCTGGTCCTGGGGCTTGAAGCCCCCACCAAAGGCTTCCCCCACGCTGGGACTCCTCAGGGCCAGGCCCCAGCCTCCTCAGCAACAGCAGCTACGCCTACCGGGGCCCAAGCCTCCCCAGGCTATTCCCTGTCTCTTGCCCCAAACCACAGGTCCACTGCTCCACCTCCCAGCCAGCTCCAGACCAGCCCCCAACCCCTCAATAGCCAGGGCATCAGACCACCTGCACCCACCCCTGCATTCAGATCTGTCATTCCCAACCAGGAGCCCAAATCCCCCAGCAGCCTCCTCTCCATCAGGCCGGCCGCGCCCTATGGCCCCACTCCACCCTCCTGACGTCTCAGGAGCACCCTCAGGTCCCAGGCCCTGTGCCTGCCTGCCCAGAGTCAGGCTCTGTGAAAGCGGGCTCTGCCTGACCCCTGCCCTGCACCCCTAGCCAGGCTCACAGTCCATGCTCAAGGACACTCAGACCCGACGGACGGATGCAGGTGGGCTGGGAGGGCACACTGGTTCCCAGAGGCAGCCCACCACCCTCCTGTCCTGTCCACCTAGCCAGGGAGACAAAGACCTCCACTCACCAGGCCTCCCTGCACCTCAGGACCTAGAGGGGCAGCAAGGGACGCGGAGCCGGCAAAGCCCCTGGGGGAGCGAGCTGGCCAGCTGCCTCGCCAGTCCACCCCCGGGTCAGAATGGCTTGGGAATGGGGCAGAGGGCACCCAGGAAGGCTGCAGAGGGTCAGGGGACACGAACCAGGAGGAGGCCGGGTGACCTGAGATCAGAGTTCAGAGGGCAGGGGCGGGTGCCCGGGCCAAGGGGCAAGGAAGGCAGGGCTGTGGTCAACATTCACACTTTGACCTCTGAGGGCCCAGGCGGCAGGTCGGGTAGGATCTGGACGCCGCCTCGTGGTACCCTGCCCTGCCCAGCAGCATTTTCCACACCCAGGACTTGGGGCCAGTGGAGAAATGGGAGCCCAGAGACGGGGCTGGGCCTGGCCGCACACCTGGCAGGAAGTGCCCTGTGGCTGCTAACCCCATTGCCAGCTACAGAGCCACCCTGACTGGCCGCTCCAGGTCCCCTGGCCCCAGGGCACCTTGACTCGGCCAGGCTCCGAAGCGGCAGGTAGCAGGAGGCCCCCAGCAAAGTGGCAAACCCACACTCCCACCCAAGCCCTGGCCCACCCACTTGCTGGCAAGAGGCCCCAAGCCTCAGAACAGAGAAGACAGCAGGCAGGGCCAAAGCAGAGACCCCTCCCCAGCCCTCTAGGGTCCTGCAGCTGCCTCCCCAGGCCTCCCAGGGCCAGGCCATGGCCATGACGCCCCCAAAGAGCAGAGAAGGTCACTTCTCAGACCCCTCCATGTCTGTTGCCCCCACACAGGAGCCTTCCCAGGTAAGGCCATGACCCATGCCAGGCTGAGGCTGCCACAGTGAGAGGCTGTCACACCTGAAAGGATGGAGAAACCCAGGATGAGGCAGGCCCCATGGACACCACAGCCACCACCAACTGCCACCAGGAGGCCAGGGCCCACAGTGAGCCCTTGTCTCTGAGGGACCTGACCACAACAGGGTCCCCACCTCAGCCCGACACACGGCCCCAGGTGGCCTGGCCGGCAGCTTCTGCCTGCCGCACCCAACCCCAGCACCTTCTGACTCACCCAAGGGAGACAGTCACCCAGCACCCTCTGACTCACCCGAGGGAGACACTCGGCCACCCAGCACCCCAGGGCAATGCCCACCTGGCTTCACCGGCAGAGGGCCCTGCCCCCTCCCACCATCCAGAGTGGCCCAAGCCCGCACTGCCCACCCAGCCAGGGCCTCACGAAGACCCCAGGCTGCCTGGGATGTCCCTGCTCCCTGCCCCCGCACAGAGGTCCAGCCAGGGCCCAGAGGCCCTGCTCCCTCCGCCCTCCTCAGCCCAACAGGCTGTAACAAGTCCTCCCTTGCCCCTGGTGGCAGGTGTAGACCCAAGCCCGGTTGAGCCAGGAGAAAGGTAGCAGGACCCAAACAGCACAGAGGGAAGGTGGGGCGTGCCTGGGGCTCCAGGGGTCAGCTACCCAGGTCCCAGGCAGAGCCCTGCTGTCCGCACCCCAGCCAGATCGGGGAGGGTGCCGGAGGCCGGCCAGGCGTTGGGGGCACACCCACCACGCGGGGTCCCCACACCTCTGGAGCAGCCTCTGCTGAAACTCAGGGCAGCTACCAGGGGTGCCCCTGCCAGCACTGTGTCCCTACCTTGGGATTCCCTGTGAGGCCTGGCTAACCTCTGCGTGCCGCCCCCACACATCCACCCTGGGGAGGAATCCACTCAGAGGCAGCGCCCTGGGAGCCAGCATGGCCACACAGGATGCAGAGAACCCTCCAGACTCCCAGAGGCCACAGCCAGCTGCCCCAGATGTGGTGTGGTCCCGAATGCCCCCCACTCTCCCAAGGCAGAGATGGAAGCTGGCAGGGGTAGCTGGCCCAGAGCTGGTGGCGCAGAGCCATCTCGTGCCCTCAGATCCCCTTGTGCACCCCCCAGGTCAGGGCCCTCAGCCTTGGGGATCTGCGGCCTCCCAACCCCTGACCCAGGGCCAGCGGCTCTCCACCAGCCTGTCCTTTAGGTGGTGCCGAGTCCTGGGATCTCTGAGCCCCCTCCCCAGGTTCAGGCCACACAGGCTCGAGTGTCCCTGCCTGGCCTTGGCTGTGAGGGCAGTAGGTGAACTCCCAACACCAGGGAGGCACTCGGCACAGAGAGGCTGAGTCGGAGACCCCAAGTGGCACAGCCAGGGAGGGCAGAGTGGGAACTCCCCCAGCAGCCCAGGCCAGGCAGAGCCTCCCCAACTCCACAGCCCCTACAGCACCACCCAGGGCACAAGGAGCTGTCACAACACCCAGGCCCATGGCAGGCAGCCCCGGGGACTGGGGCTTTGGGCCCACAGCCTTGCCTCCACCCATCCCCCACTCCTGGGCCTGGGTCATCCCCACCTCGGAGATGAACTGCGGGAGCTGTGCCCAACAGACAGGCTCGATGCCAAGTCCAGCAGACCCAGCATCCACCACGCACCCAGTAGCGAGGACCTGGAGCCAAACACCCTCCCTCCTCTGCCTCGGCCAAAGGCTGGGCAAGACCCCTGCCAACCACCAAACCCAGCACCAGATGGAGACCCTCCCCAATTCTGCCCTCCTCCCAGCCCTGAGGATCCTAGGTCAAAATGCCTGTGACCAGGACATGAAAAGTGGAGGACAGGCAGGGGACCTTCTCCCACTGGGCCGAAGCCATGTGTGGGGAGTGGGGCCCGGCCCAGGGCACGGGGCTGTGGCCACGACCCAGGCTCCCTGCACTGCAAGGTGGTCAGTCATGCTCTGGAGCCTAGGCCGGGGGAACCAAGGCTGGGCTGAGAATGCAGCAGGGGCTGGTACAGGAACCCCCGACTCACCAGGGCCTCCTCAGGGTCCCCAGCCTGAGGCTCCCTCTCTTATGGAGGCCACCCCAGACCAGCCAGGACCTGCCTTCTCTTCCCCCCACCTCCAGCTACATTCACTTGGTATCCAGAGCCAGTGCCAGTTCAGCTCTCACTTAAGCTAGAGTATGACTGACCAACCAGCCCCTCCCACAGGAGTTCTGTTCCACAAAACAGACAGCGCCGAGAGCTCAGCAGGTAGAACTCAGGAGAAGGGAACAAGGAAGCAATCAAAAGGGGTCCTCCGTAGGCTCCTGAGGCCACCAGCCAGATGAGCAGGAAGGACACAGAGCAAGGCCCCCCATCGCAGCCAGAGGACCTGGAAGGCTACAGAGCAAGGCCCCCGTCTCAGGACTCCAGCATCACCCCAGTCCATTGTTTCCAAGCCCCACAGCCCAGCCCAGCCCTGACCTCCGCAGCCCCACTGCCTCCCAGCTCCCTGTAAGCCTGCACCCTCTAAAGCTGTACACTGAAGCTCCCCTGTCTCTTTCCCGGCTGCATCGGAGCCCAAGCCTGCTTCGACACTCAGACCTGCCCACCCTGTTCCCAGGCGCAGGAGCCCCCGGGTCCTCCGAATGTGCCCGGTATATGCAGCCACTGTGGGAAGGTGTATGGGGGCAACAGTCAGGCTGTCTCAGCCCTGGGCAGCCCCCAGTGGGTGTCAGGAGCAGAAGGCGGACTCCCCCAGGGCTTCATCCCAGAGCATGGTCCAGGAGCAGAACTTGGGAGCTGGGCACCGCCTCACCACGCATTTATTGGTGGCACACGTTTGTGACAAAAAGCATTAGTGACTTTGGTAACTTTTGTTAGAATAATAAACTAAGTTAAAAACAAAAGCACCTGACACATGCCCCATGCCCAGGCCCAGAGGAGCAGGGACTGCAAGGTGCCCCAGTGGGGGAGGAGCCCGGACGAGACTCAGAAAACAAACCACCCCCTCCTGCCCAACCTGACTGGCGCGGGCAGGAGGGCCGCCGAGCAGAGCGGGGAGCGCCCAGCCTTCAGAGGCTGCCAAGGACGCACCCTGCCCTCTCTGCTTTGCCTGGTGGTGGGGGTGGGGAAGGAAAGTACAGCTGTCCAGATGTCCTTTGGGCCTCCTGAGAGCCCCAGAGTGGACCCAGCTTGACTGGACCTGGGGTTGCCTGAGGACCCTGCAACCACAGAATGCATGAAACAGCCTTAATGTCACAATCCCAAGAGGCGGCCACACACAAGGACACAGCTTGCCAGAGGCTCACCTCCTGGGGCCACGAGGCCTGAGCCCGCCCCCAGCACTGTTGAGCTGGAACTGGGGACTCAGGTTACTGGTGGCCAGGCCGGGCTAGGCCAGGCCTCAAGCAGACGGCCAGCCTCCTGCTCCCTGTCCCAGAGGGCCCAGCTCAGCACAGCAGGGGTATCCTCGCCTGGGACCACCACCACTGAGACCCGGCACTGAGACGCTGACCCAGGCTGCCCCGAAACAGCAGATGGTCTGAGCTGCTCTGGGAACGCAAGCGCTTTGTGGCTCAGTGGGGACGGGGCAGACAGGGAGCTCAGAGCAGGGGTGGGCGAATAAAGTTTCAAGGCCACCAGTGACCCTTGACCTCCGCCCTGTCACAGGGACCCCGAAGAAGGGGGCCAGGAGAACCTGTCTTGAGCCCTGGGGAGCTTCTGCAAACCCTAGCAGACAGGTTGGTGAACCTGTCCCCCCACGTCTCCCCATCCAAGCTAGAAAACCCCACCCTGCTCCCTTCTCACTGACACACACACCCCTGACCCCAGCCCACACCAACGGCAGGCGCTCCCGGCCAGCCCCGGTGGAAGGGATGCGGCCGACCGAGTCCGACCCGGGCCAAGGCAGGACTCGGGACCGGGAGGCTGGGAGCAGGGACGCCGGGACCCCAGCCTGCCATCGCCCCACACCACAGACAGGTGGGCACGCGCCGCACGCGGGCCGAGGCAGCCACCGGCGCCGCACCTGGCGGAGGCGCGGACCGCCCTGGACCCCCGCCCCGTCCCCGCGCTGGCAGGTGCGACCCCCGAGCGCGCGCCAGGCTCGCGCAGGCCCCGTGGCCGACTGACCCGAAGTCCTGGTCCATGGACTTAAAGAAGAATTTGTAGGCGTGCACGGGCCGGTTGCTGAGCACGTTCTTGAAGTCGGCTAGCGTGACGCGCTCGGGGGCCACGGGCAGCTTGACCAGGTACGGCGTCTCCTCCTCGTCCATGTGGTAGATGATCTTGGTCTCCGCCATGGCGCGGCGGCGGCGCGGAGCCCGCGCACTCAGGGCCCGGCCCGGGGCTGGGACGCGGGGCGCTCCCCGCCCGCCCGCCTGCGCCCCACCCGGCCCGCG
>NW_020257564.1:9210-19295 GCF_003255815.1 Theropithecus gelada
GGCCCCCGGGCGCCCCCGCTTGACCGCCCAGGCCCCGGCCGCCGCCCCCGGCTCCCGCGCGCGTCTCGACTGCTGCCCCGCGGCCCGCGGCCGCCCATCCGCCCCCGACCCGGGAGCGGCGCGAGGGACGCAGCACGGAGGGCGCGCTCAGCCCCGCCGCCCTCCCGCCTGCGCCCCTCGGGCCGCGCCGTTAAAGGGACCGCCCGGCCCGCGGCCCTGAGCGTGGCCGCGGGGGGGCGCCCGAGCGCGCGGCGATGACGTCACGGGAGCGCGCGGCGGGGGGCGGGGCGTCGCTGCGCAGGCGCAGGCGCAGACGCAGGCGATCCTCGCTCGCCCCGCCCCGGGCCCCCCCCCGCACTTGGGCCCGCGTTCCCCTGTGCTCGGGCGCCCGCGACACTCGCCGGTGCATCCCCGCGCGGCCTGGCTCTGGGCCCGTGGACGCCAGGGTGCTCGGGGCGGGTGGAGGGACCTCGGGGACGCCGGGTGCGCGGCGCTGAGGTGGCGGCCGGTCCCTCTGCGCCCCCGCGAAGGCGCCCGACTCGCATGCCCTCTGCCGGGTCCCACGGGGTCGGACGCAGGCCGAGGGGATGCGGGGCGCGCGTGGGCGCGGGCGTGCACGGACGCGTCGGAGCGCGCGGCGGCGGGAGGGATTTCGTCCTGGGGTCCTCCGCAGGGCAGGGGAGACTTCCGAGCCTTCCCCTGAGGCCGCGGGGCGTCCGCGCTCGCTCCTCCGGGGCCCGCGGGGCTGGAGGCCTTCCCAGCCTGACCCCAGCAGGAAGCGCGGAGGCCACTAGAGGGCGGCCCAGGATGGGGAGAGTGAGGCGGGGGCCTGGACGGGGCTGGCGCGGTGGGGCCCCTTGGGCCCCGTCCCCAGGAAGCCGGCAGGAGTCTGGGACTTTCGCATCTATCCGGCCCTGACGATGCCCGCGCCGGCTCAGAGAGAAACCCATCAGTGTAGGCGCCGGTGGTTGACGGTCGGCTTGGGCCTGGGGTCCTGAACCTGCACCCCGGCTCTGAGTGGGAGAGCTGTGGCGTCCGCTCAGCCAAGCCCGGCCAGCTCAGCCGCCAGCCCCCTCTGCCTGGAGCCTGGGCCACCTTCCCACCAGCCCTTGTTTTCCCCAGAGGTCGGAAGCCCCCCACGGGGCTATCTGTTGAGGCCCCAGGGAGGGAGGAAGCCCGTACCCGCCCTGAGGGCCAGACCCATGTTCCCCAGGCTAGACACAGGTGGCCACAGAGCAGGGGAGGAACCACACAGGTGCAGGGGCCTGACCCCAGCCCAAGTCTCAAGAGAGGCTGGAAGCCAGAGGCCTGAGGCCAGTCCAGGTGCTGATGCCTATGTGGTCTGGTTGGGGCCCTGCCAGGAGCAGCCCTGTCCAGTGATGGTGAGGCCGGAGGCCAGAAGGGGGTGCATTTTCAAGCCACACCTCCCCAGACCAGCCTCCCTTCCTCCCAACCTGTGCTGCTGTGGGATCCTTGTGGGCAACCATCACCCTTTCCCACCCCCACTCCTGGGAGGACAGGAGGATGGAGTTGGGTGGTGATGCCGGCTTCAAGAAGCAGCACTTAGTCGCTGGTCTGTGCTGCCAGGAGCCCAGGCCACTGGCCTTCCTGATCCCACCACTCGTCCCACCACCCAAACTTGTGCTGAGATCCTGTGCCCGGCACTGATGCCTGAGTGGGAAAGGATTCTAGGGCCAGATCCGTGCTGGCCTGGCGAGGACTCTCTTGGAGCCACCCTGCTGCCTCGGGCTGTCTCTGCCGGAGCCTCCTTGCTCCTGCCCCCTTTGCAAGTGTCTGACCCGTATCCCGCTACTTCCGCCCGCCATCCGTCTGCCTCTCCGAGAGCTGTGCTCCCACGGTCTCCTCTCTGTCCTCAGCCACCGCCACGTCCCCCTTCCCCACATCCAGGTCAGCCATCAAGGGAATATGAACTCCTCCACGACCAGAAGCATGCCACACAGAACTAACTCAAATGACCCCTTCCCAGGACACCAACTCCCAGAGGACCCAGACCCAGACCTTTCAGCCCAAGGAATGGGATGATGTCAGGGGCTTCAGGTGGAGATGAAGACGACGTGGGCATTCCCAGGCCCAGACTCGTGCCTTGCCCACCCCTAGGAGACGGAGTTTCAGAAGCATACCTGGGCCAAGTCTAAAAATCAGATGGGGCTTTTATTGTGATGGTGGCAGGTCCACCAGCAGGTGCAAATGTGGGGTGCTGAGAGTGGCAACATAGGCCACCCCAAGCCACCTTCACCCCCTCCCCTGTTCTCAGCCAGTACAGAAGCCAAATGTGGCCCCAGCCCTAGACACTAGCCTAGGCAGAGTCCAAGGGAGGGGTGTCAGGGTCAGAAGTCACAGGGAGCCCAGTGACTGTCAAGGTGGCTGAGAGCAAGGCTAGGGTAGGGGTGGAAGCAGAGAAACGGCGGGGGGTGCAGCCCCAGGTGGCCCAAAGCAGTAGAGGGGCAAGGGCTGGCATTCACCAAGTCACCAGGTCCCTGGGGAGAACAGATGGTGCCTGGAGTCCTGCATGGTACAGGCGGAGGAGCCCTCGGGAGCTCTCGACGGCGGGCAGCACCCCAGGAGGAGTGGGACTCCTGCCCTGAGGCTGACCCCAGTTTTGGGGCTGCCAGATTCTGATGGGAGTGTCTTCCAGGAATGTCTTCCAGCCCCCAGTGGGCAGAGCCCAGGAGGGTCTGAGGGCATGCTGGGCATCAGTGGGATTTTGGTTGTGTCTGGGCTGAGCAGGGCCACCCGTGAGCAAAGGCCGAAGGGGTGGGGGCTGTGCTGCCACTTCTGCATATGCCCAGACCAAATTCCAGGAAAGCGGGACCAGCCGCTGGAAGGGGGTGAGCCCGGGAGCACCAGGAGATGCCCCGAGGGGCACAGACAGGAAAGATGCAGCTGCTGGCCCAGCCAGGAGCCCAGGGTCCCCCTATTTGCAGTACTCCTTCCGGAACCCTGGAAGCCAAGGGCGCCAACGGGTCGGCGTCTGTTCTCCACCCTCATCACAGTGGGAGACGCAGGGCAGACCCCCAGCAGGACTCCCCAGGGACTTCGGAGCCTGAGGTGGCAGGGGCCCTGGGCCTGACTGGTGTCTGCCCTTGGGGGTCCTGGATGAGGTGGAATGGGGATGGGCAGGGCTCTGAGATGGGCTGAGGTAGCCCACTCACCTTTGTCTAGGTCGATGTACTTGGCAGGGAGGGGGCTGTGGGCCAGCTCTGCCCTCTCCTTCAAGATGTTGTTTTTGTAATCTGTGGGAGGAGAGCAGGCTGAGGTACCCTCTCCCAGGATGCACTTCCCAGCCCAGGCCTGGGAGCCGCGCCAGGGCCTTGGTGTCCCAGCACCGCCTCACCTAGCTGGATGTCCTCACTCCTGTAAAGTGTCTGGTCCCCTGCAGCCACAGCGAACTCCGCCAAATTCACATCCTTCCTGGAGGGCGAGAGTGGGAGGAGGTTACAGCTGGGTGGGGTGGAGGGGGTCCTGGTCCCCAGGAGGGCTGGGAGGGGGGTACTCACCCCTTTGACTTTCCCGACTTCTGGTCCGAGTATTCGTAGCCTGGGAAGGAGACTCACATTGGGGGCAGTGCCGCCCCCTCCGCAGGTCCCCCAGCCCAGAGGACCGCCCTCCCGCCCACCTCAGTCTCCTGGGGCCGCTGGCTCTGCCGGGGCAGCCTCACCTCCGCGGCGCCTGCGGGCGGCCAGGAGGACGGTGACCAGCAGCAGGATGAAGAGCAGCAGCGTGGCCAGCACGTAGCCCAGCTGCTGGAAGAAGTGGGCTCGGCTCTCGGGGACGATGACGTTTATGACGTTGTGGCCGCGAGCCAGTGTGGGGTCTGCGGGGGGCGCAGGGTGGGAGCGGCGTCAGGCACCAGCAAGACCTGTGCCCCGACCCAGGCCACGGCCCCTGCTGGGCTCCGCGGGCCTCCGGCAAGGGACAGCGGGCGCAGGGCAACCCCAAGTGGGGTGGGCTCCCGCCTTTCCGGGTCCCGGGGCGGCCCTTCACCTGGACCTGGGGCGCCGCTGTGGCTGGAGCCGTTGCCCGGAGAGCCCCGGGGGGGCGGCTCCGCGTGGGGTTCGGCGACCGTCAGGTGGAAGACGCGGCGTTCGTGCAGGCCGCAGTAGTGGTGGTGCAGGTGGCAGGAGTAGGTGCCCTCGTCGGCGGCCTCCAGCGGCTCGATGCGCAGCGAGAAGTCACCGCGCTCAAAGGCGTCTGCGCCCACGGCCACGCGGTCGCGCAGGAAAAGGGGCCCGTAGGCGCGGCGCTCGCCCGACGCGTACAGGTCCAGCAGGCGGTCCGCGCGGTCGTGCGGGACCCCGGGCGGCTGCCGATCCCAGTGCACCACCTGCTGCGCCTCCTCCACGTGCCGGTCGGTCCACATGTGCCCGCGGTTCACGCAAGTCAGGAGCGCGGGCGCGCCGCGCGCCACCGCCAACACCTCCTTCTCGCCGTCCCAGTAGGCGGGGGTGGCCGGGGCTGCGGAGGGGGCGCGGTCAGCGGCGCGCGGGCCCAGGCGCGGGGCGGGGGACGGGGGGTGGGGGGGCGCACTCACGGCCGTCGGTGACCTCCAGGCGGACGGCCAGGCTCTCGTAGAGGTGGCAGTAGTGGTGGTGCAGATTGCAGGTGTACAGCCCCGCGTCCGTCTCCTCCACCGCTGCACACCCAGGAGGAAGCCGCGCGTGAGCCTCGCGGTGCCCTCGACCCCGCGGCCCCGGCCCCCCTGCCCCGACCCCGCGGCCCCGGCCCCCCTGCCCCGACCCCGCGGCCCCGGCCCCCGCACCGCGGATGAGCAGCGAGAAGTTGCCGTCGTCGAAGGCTGAGGCCGAGAGCTCCAGGCGACCGCGGTCCCGCGCCTCGTACACGCGCTGCTCGCCCGCCGAGTACAAGTCCAGCAGGCGCCGCGCAGGGCCGCCCCCGGGGCCGCGCAGGTCCCAGTGGAGCACGCGCTGGCGGTCGTGCAGCCGGTCCTGGGTCCACACCATGCGCGGGCTCTGGCAGCGCAGCACCGCCCGGGCGCCCGCCGCCCAGCTCACCGCGGACTCGGACACCACGGAGCTGCCAGCAGCGGCGGGCACTGAGGACCCTGGTGGGGGAGGGGAGTCCGTGGGGGAGGGGCAGGCCCCCGAGGGCCCTGGTGGGGGAAGGTGAGTCATTGGGGGAGGGGAGGGCACCCGAGGGTTCTGATGGGGGAGGGGGAATCAGTGGGGGAGGGGTGTCGGTGGGGGAGGGGCGGACCCTAGGGCCCTGATGGGGGAGAGGGAGTCAGTGGGGGAGGGGAGGGTCCCTAGGCCCCGAGGCCCCTCGTGGTGGAGGGCGAGTCCCTGGGAGGGTGCATGCCCCCAAGGGCCCATGTGGGGGAAGGGGAATCACTGGGGGAGGGGGGCCCCCCAGGGCCCTGGTGGGGGTGGGGGAGTGAGTGGGGGAGTGGAGGGTCCCTGGGACCCTGGTGGGGGAGGGGGCATCTGTGGGGTGTGTGGGCCCCGGAGCCCCGTCATGGGGGAGGGGTATACCCCCAAGAACCCAGGTGGTGGAAGGGGAATCATTGGGGGAGGGGCGGCCCACTGAGGGCCCTGATTGGGGAGGGGGAGTTCATGGGGGAGTGGTGGGTCCCGAGGGCCATGGTAGGATAGGGGACTCAGTGGGAGTGGGGCAGGTCCCTGAGGGCCCTTGTTGGGGAAGGACAGTCAGTGGGGGAGGGGGAGGGCCCTGGAGGTCCCTGGTGGCGGAGGGGGCATCTGTGGGGGAGGGGTCGGCCCCAGGGCCCTGTGGGGGAGGAGGGTTAGTGAGGGAGGGAAGGGCTGAGGACCCCTCAGGGCAGGCCTGGCAAGACAGGAGGGCCTGAGGGGGAGGGGGATGGACAGCTGGGGCCAGGGTCACTTACCTGAGTGCAGAAGGACAGCAGAGCCTGGAATGAGAGGAGTGAGCTGTGAGGCCACCCACAGCCCCACCTGGCCCCGGGACCCCCACTTGGCCCCCATAGTCCCTCCTGTAGTCCCAGACAAAGTGGGTGCTGTGAGACCCACTTCGGTGCCGGGAGGGTGCCTCTCTACACAGCCCCGCATAGCCCTCCCTGCCACCCTGCTGGGCTGTGAACGGCACCTGCCCTTGGGGAGTGGGGAAGCCAGGGCATGGGTGTAGGCCAGGGCCAGGCCCCAAGCCAGCCGGTTCTGGGGTGTGTGTTTGTCACCGGGGCCACTCCACCTGGCTGCAGCCACGTCACCCAGAGCACCAACGAGGGTGGGTCTGTGGGATCCCCCACACTCCCTCCAGGGCTGTGCCCCAGCCCCCAAGGGTCCTTGGAGCCTCAGACGCTGGGGACCCCACACCACACCTAAGGCTCAGTGCAGCCCCTGCGGTGCTTCCACAGGGCAGAGGCCTGAAGGCTGAACGTGGGCCGTGACCCCGGCCGTCACCCCACAGGCCGGCATTCCTGCTTGCAGGGAACTCTCAGCATTTTAAGCTGCCTCAGCATCCACTGAGTCTAGGCTGGACTTCCTCCGATTGGAAGCCGGGCTGTCACCTGGGACAGTTTCCAGTTCACATCCCCTTTCCTCGAGCTGATCCACCCAGACGCCCCCCCTACACGGTGTCCCCTGGTGACCCCCCATGTCCCCACGGACTCCACGCCCCACATGGAATGTGCAGCCACACCGCAGAGACCCCGTACAGTTAGCATGGCCCCACGGGGCTCACGCCACTTGCCTTAAACCTACCAGTTAAAACTCCCTCGCCAGGCACAGTGGCTCACGCCTGTAATCCCAGCACTTTGGGAGGCTGAGGCAGGTGGATCACCTGAGGTCAGGAGTTCACCACCAGCCTGGCCAACATGGTGAAACCCTGTCTCTACTAAAAATACAAAAATTAGCCAGGCATGGTGGTGGTGGGCACCTATAGTCACAGCTACTTGGGAGGCTGAGGCAAGAAAATCACTTGAACCTGGGACGTGGAGGTTGCAGTGAGACAAGATCACACCACTGCACTCCAGCCTCCTTGGCGAGAGAGAATCTCCGTCCAAAAAAAAAATTCCTGAGGGAAACCTGTATGTAGAACGCCCTGGTCCCAGTAAAGGGTTGGCCTGGGGGTCCCTGTCTCTCTCCACTTTCCCTGGCCTCACAGCACTCTGTGCACCCCAGGGCCTGTGGGTGATCAGAACTGTGCTTCCATCCTGTGTCTCTTGATCACTGGGGGCTGCTCTCCCTCCCGTAGATCCTACATGAAAACTGCCCTAGAGATGTGGCTGAGAGCCTGGGAGCTTCCCAGAGGAATGTGCCTGGTCAGCAGGCCAGCCCAGGCCTGGGAGCGGAGGCTGGAACAGATCCCACAGTTCTCAGGTCCCCCCCATCACTGATCCACTCCCTAAACGGAGCCCCAGCAAGAGGGGGTGCAGGAAGGGCCCTGATGGAGACGCCACCCTGCCTGGGCCCCCAGCCCTCTCGGCCCTCTGGCCTCCAGCTCCCCAGCAAGGGGAGGCTGGCCAAGGTCTCACTGAAGACATCGCACCCTCCAGCAAGCAGCTGTCCCGAGATCCCCTAGACCCATCCTCTTCCCTGGTGGGGCCTTCCCACCCCTCCTGGCCCAAGCGCAGACGGGCGGTTTTGTCCGAAACGGACTCACGTAGCCCCACGTGCTGCCCCCTCCTCGCCTCCCGGGGCCCCACACTCACTCTGCAGAAGCGCAAGTTTCCACAGCAGGATTCGGGATGGCAGCGCCATGGCCCCCGCCCAGCCCAGGCTTTGTCCCACTCGGCTCTAAGTCTCTCTCCAGAAAAACAGCCCTACCCCCTTCCCCCTCCTTAGCACCCGCAGTGACATCACGGAGCCCTGGGCCTGTCTACAGTCTGGGGACCGCCCCCTCTGGCTCCTCCCGGGCCCCTTGGCCTCCCCCATCCTCGCTGGCCCGCTGGGGAGGGGCAGTGTGGGAGCAGAGGCCCAGCCCCTCACGGTCAGGCCTGGGGAGGGGGTAGTGACCCTACCCTTGGAGGGACAAGAAGGTCTGAGGGCGTGGGCGCCTGAGACCACATGAGCGTGTCTCACAGCTGGGAGCCTTCCGGGCCTGTGGTGCGGGGTTGGGACTGTTGGGTGAGTGGCCCCTTGGCCCCACCTCTGGCCTCCCCCCACGTGAGACACCTCGGGGCAGGGTCTTCCCCTCAGCCTGTTCCAGGCCCCAGAAAGGCCTCCCAGCGCTGAGACTGCCCCCACCCACTGTGCACCCTGGTACCCTTCTTCAGACCAGATGGCCCTTCCAGCTCCAACCCTTGGCCGTGCGTGACCTTGGTTCCCGTCTCCTCTGGGGGGCACGGTGGGCTCTCTTAAGACAGGATGATGGATGCTGCGGGTCAGTAGTCCCCTTTATAACCTGGACAGTCAGCCAGGGAGGGGGGGCCCTGAGCACTGGGAGGCCTGGGGGTGAGCAGACCTCTCCTCTGCTGGCCCCATCCTCTGGGGCTGCCCACCTTTAAGGGCGCAGCCTGGTGTCCCTGAAACTAGGTGCCGGGTTACAGGGCTCCTGGAGGAAGGGGAGAGTGGGATCCCCACCACGGAAGGCACAAATTTGAAACTCTGGGAAAACTTAAAAAGTCACATAAACAAATGCGAAATAACAGCCTGCACTGTGTACCAAACCCAACTCCTTCTAATTAAGCAAACCTCAAGAAAAAAAAATCTGAACAACCACAACCACAAGAAACCCTCAGAGCATAGTTCAGCACGCCCACTTGGCGTGAGCTCTCCTTACAGGCCTCGGGGGCCCCGGGTTGGGGGGGCTTAACCCTGAACCCTGCTCTGGTCCCCAGGTCCTCAGACAGTGGGAAGCCCAGTCCCGATCAGAGTCTTGGTCTCAGGGCAAGGGGAGGGGGCTCTGCTGCTGCAGTGAAAGGGTGTGAGGGGCAACGGGCAGGACTCGGACCAACATAAGGATGCAAGACCCGCACCCCGGCCCGCCGAGGTCCGACCGTTTCCTCAGCAGGGTCCTGGCCCGGGAGGCGCCTTTCCAAACCGGCTTCAGGGCTGAACACATCCCACCACCCCCACTCGCTCCCTGGGCCTTTCATTCTGGAAAAACAAGCCCCACCTGGCTGGCCTCGAGGCCTCTGCTGGCCTCTCCTCCTGTTTTTCCAACTGGTTTGCATTAGTGCTGGCAGCTGCCCGCCCGCCCATGTCTGTCTCCATCGCACACCCTGGGGCCTTGGCCTCTGCTGTCTCTGTCTCCTTCTCTGGCTTCTTCCGTCACTCTCCCCGGTCCCTCTGTCCCCGTGGAGGGAGGAGGACAGCAGTTTGATGGGGGGCAGGGTTGGCCCTTTGGTCTGGGAGGGCTGAGAGGGGCGCCTGGTCCACACTGTGGCCTCAGGCCAGGGTTCGCCACACTGCGGGGCCGTCCCTCTCCGGGCAGTGGTCTCCAGCCACACTTTCGGGAGCCCAGCCAGCTGAGATGCAGGCCAGAGGCTGTCGTCTGAGAGGGCCCTGACCTCTGACAGGACCACCTGGGGGCAGCTGACCCCCCCCCGGGACCCTGGGCAAGGAGCAAAAGGCCGAAGAGGCCACCAGGCCCCTTCCCTGCCCCTCCCTGTCCGGCCCTCAGCAGGAAATAGCCACGGAGGAGAGCAGGCCCGGCAGTGACCAGGTCACCTGCTCCTCCCAGGGCCACTGACCTGTGTCCCTCCTGCCCCTTCCTGGGCCGGGACTGCGGAGCCTCTGCTCGCTGGGGGGACGGGGTGGGGGTTCTGCAGCGCCGTGGGCGTGTGACTTAATTCCCAGCCTGGCCTGGCGTTTTTCTCCCTCCAGGAAAGAGGACAAACCAGGACAAAACAAAGCCACTGGCATCACCGTGCTCTGGCTAAGCCCCCAGTCAAACCAGCGCCCTGGACCCTCCTCCGGGCCCCCCCCTCCGGGGCTGGGGTGGAGCGAGAGGGGTCAGCTGGCCCTACTGCCTGCACTGAGGACCTGATCTTGGCTGCCATTCCTGGTGACTTGGACATTCCAGGCAGCCCGGCTCATCGGGAAGAAAAACCACAGGCGCTCAGAGCCACAAGCAGCACAGCCAAGCCCGTGTTCACTCCCATGAGCATGCGCACACAGACACACACACAC
>NW_020257565.1:0-23975 GCF_003255815.1 Theropithecus gelada
CACACATACACATACACAATACACATACACAGATATACATACATACACACATACACACATGCATATACAATATGTATATACACACACAATACACACATACACACATACATACAGATACATACTCATACACACACACGGACACACACATCCCCCTGCAGTTCCTTCTGACCAGCTCACTGGACATGGATGAACTTTATGGCAAAATAAACTTTCTAAATTAACTGAAACCTGTCTCAAATTTGGGATGTTCATAGGCTTCAGTTAGTTTAGAAAGCTTATTTTGGCCGGGCGCGGTGGCTTAAGCCTGTAATCCCAGCACTTTGGGAGGCCGAGACGGGCGGATGACGAGGTCAGGAGATCGAGACCATCCTGGCTAACACAGTGAAACCCCGTCTCTACTAAAAATACAAAAAACTAGCCGGGCGAGGTGGCGGGTGCCTGTAGTCCCAGCTACTCGGGAGGCTGAGGCAGGAGAATGGCGTAAACCCGGGAGGCGGAGCTTGCAGTGAGCTGAGATCCGGCCACTGCACTCCAGCCTGGGTGACAGAGCGAGACTCCGTCTCAAAAAAAAAAAAAAAAAAAGCTTATTTTGCCAAGGTTGAGGACGCGCACCCGTGCCCCAGGCTCAGGAGGTCCTGATGACGTGCGCCCAAGGTGGTGAGAGCATGGTTTGGCTTTATACATCGTAGGGAGACATGAGACATCAGTCAGCATATGCAGGGTGAACATTGGTTCGGTCTGGAAATGCGGGGCAACTCGAAGCAAGGGCAGGAAAACTCCAAGTGGGGGGGAGGTGGCTTCCAGGTCACAGGTAGGTAAGAGACAAATGGTTGCATTCTTTGGAGTTTCTGATGAGCCTCTCCAAAGAAGCCAGTCAGATATGCACTGATCTCAGTGAGCAGAGGGGAGACTTGGAATACAATGGGGGCAGGTTGGCCCTAAGCAGTTCCCAGCTTGACTCCTCCCTTTATCTTACAGTGATTTGGGGGGCTCCAGATCTTTTCCTTTCACATTTCTCCCATTTTCTCTTTAAAATCTTTTGGAGAAAGCATTTTAGAAGAAAATGAGTCTGTTCCCAGGTTTCGTCTGATCTCTCACGACTAGGATGGTTTATTCCTAGACGGGAAGGTCCTGAGTTATTAAGAAAGCTCATTTTTAGCAAGTTGTGAAGTCTCACGTCCTAGGAAGAGAAAATAGGGGGAGGAAGAAAGAAAAACAACAACAAACCAAAGAATAATCCTGCAAAAATTGACACAGGCCACATAACTTTAAAGTCCATACATCGGTAGATGGGTATGAAAGTAGCTTATGTACATAAATAGGTTGCTGCTATTTTCTTCTGAAGTTTAAGTTGTCTGGCTTCAGTTCACAGGGCTTTAAGAAAGCACAGCTTAGGTTTTAGTGACTCCAAATTAGGAAAAATGAGGGGGGTGGGTGGGCGTGGTGGCTTGTGTCTAAAATCCCAGCACTTTGGGAGGCTGAAACAGGTGGATTACCTGAGTTCAGGAGTTTGAGACCAGCCTGGCCAACATAGTGAAACCCCATTTTACTAAATAATACTAATAATACAAAAGTTAGGCAAGCATGGTAGCATCCCAGCTGCTAGTGAGGTTGAGGGAGGAGAATTGCTTGAACCCAGGAGGCGGAGGTTGCAGTGAGCTGAGATCACACCACTGCACTTCAGCCTGGGTGACAAGAGCAAAACTCCATCTCAGAAAAAAAAAAAAAGAAAAGAAAACAGAAAAATGGGGAGGGGGCAAGTGAAGGAAAAAAAATTGCAAACATTATTTTGAAGACTTGTAGCCAAGGAAAATTAGAATTAGGTCCAAACTGTAGAAAATAATAAAAATTGAAAACATTAGGCAAGACTAGAATCTAAAAACAGGTGCACCGTAGTTTTGAAACATAATTTTTCTCTCTCCAGTTTCCCATTTTCACTAAAGACAAATCATGGTAAGACTGGTTTGCTTTATTGTACCTGGCCTAATTATTTGCATACAGTACAGCAAGAATAATTACTTTTTACATAGGCTTTTTTTTTTTTTTTTTTTTTTTTTTTGAGACAGAGTCTCGCTCTGTCGCCCAGGCTGGGACTGCAGTGGCGCGATCTCCACTCACTGCAAGCTCCACCTCCTGGGTTCACTCCATTCTCCTGCCTCAGCCTCCCAAGTAGCTGGGACTAGAGGCGCCCACCACCACACCTGGCTAATTTTTTGTATTTTGAGTATAGATGAGGTTTCACCGTGTTAGCCAGGATGGTCTCAATCTCCTGACCTCGTGATCCACTTGCCTCAGCCTCCCAAAGTGCTGGGATTACAGGTGTGAGCCACTGTGCCCGGCCTACATAGGCTTTTAAATTGGCTTTGATGGAACATTGTTCCATAGGAGGAATCTCAGATAAGACTTTTTTAAAGCTGAGCCCAGCCACGAATTTGTGCCATCAAATACCTATGAGTTGAGTGATCCTAATCTCTTGGGGCTCCTGGACCTGTCAGAAAGTGATATTCTTTTCTTGCCACAGGTCAGGAACCCTGTACAGGGACTCTGTAGACAAACGTATGAGGCCAGTTTTTCCAACGGGTTTTTATTGGCTCCATAAGTCAAGTTTGATTCCTTAAATGAAAGCTCACCATTCCAGTCAAAGCCTTAGTACAATAACCAGTTTCTCCAATTGTGTCCTGTTGCAAAATGAAAACAGATTCTTATTGCACTTATATAAATAACTGTACTCCCATAAATTAAAAATATTCACAAATAGTTTCCAAATTCTGGGGAAACCAGGTAGAGAGTGTCAAAGAAAAGAGTCAAACTGTAAAATAATTGAAGAGGTTTATTCTGAGCCAAAATGAGTGACCATGGCCCATGACACAGCCCTCAGGAGGTCCTGAGAACATATGCCCAAGGTGGTCGGGGTACAGCTTGGTTTAAAACATATTTAGTGAGGTATGAGACATCAATAAAATACATTTAAGAAACTACATTGGTTTGATCAAGAAAGGTGAGACAAATCAAAGCAGGGGCTTCCAGGCTATAGGGAAATTTAAATATTTTCTGGATGACAATTGATTGAGTTTATCTGAAGGCCTGAGATCAACAGTAAGGAATGTTCAGGTTAAAGTAAAGGATTGTGGAGACCAAGTTTTATTGTGCAGAGAGGGAGCTCTCAGATAGCAGACTTCAGAGAGACAGCAGGTTGTAAAATGTTTCTTATCAGACCTAAAAGCATGCCTGGCTCTTAGTTGATGATCTCCTGGATCTGAGAAGAAAGGAAAACAAAGGAGAAAGGTGATTCTCTATAGAATGTGAATTTTTCCCACAAGAGACGTTGCAGGGCAATTTCAAGGTATGGTAAGGAAATATATTTTGGGGTAAAACATTTTTATTTTCTTCCTTGTTATGCCAGAGTCAGATTGGGAAGTAAGTCATGATATACAGGGTCAAATAAAACCCATCTGATGAGAATTTATGGTTTGTAGGACATGACTCCCCAGACCTCTTAGATAGGAATTTGGGCAAGATACAAAATCAGAGCTTAGTCCTCAAGAGAAACAAATATACCCCAAATTTTGTTCATAGGAGTATACTGAATTGTAAAAACCTGTCAATATCTCAAAAGAAAAGTTTTCTCAGCTCTGAAAAATACAAAAGAGAGAATCAGCAACATTTAATGCAAAGGTCAGAAAGATTTTTTAGTCTTCTATCCGTTCAGTTTACGCAGTTAACTCCTGTTCTGCCTGATATTCCAGAACATTTCCACTCTCCAAGAGACTCTGGAAAGTTTCTTTCTCTACTCTAATGCCACAATCTCCAAAGTTATCAGAATCCTGTATTTAAGAACACCTGTTAGGGTTCTATAGCAGATTACAAAACCACCATCGAAGGAGGACCAAAACAAGAAAACAAATGTCCGTGGATGACAAAAAGTTTCAGGGCAACCATAGTCAAAAACACAATTGACAAAGAAATTTGTTTCCTCTGTGGCACACAGTAATTTAACATAATAATTATAATTGTTATTGATAAAGCATACTAAGTTATATCAGAATTATAGGAGTTTCCCATAATTTTGGAACACATACCAATATCATATTTATACAAACACAGCCTAAAGAAAACCAAATACCATTTCATATTTGACAATGCCTCCTGTATCATTTTTATATCAAATAAGCTAAACTATGTCATCGTTGGACTTTAGAGAACCTAATGTCTTAAAGGATTAATTAAGTCAGAAAAAGACATAATTTATAATTGGATTTTGCAAGTTTGCCAAATATCAAAGGTTTAAAACACTTGATATCACAAATTGGATTATCCATTTAACCAAAGTGGTAACTCAAGGATTTCAAAAAAGGCAAAAGCCTTCTTTGAGAGAGGAGATTTAATGTTCCAAACAATAAACCCTAATAAAAACAGCATGAAGTCAATTAGATTTGTTTTTCATTCATTTATTTATTTACTTATTTGTTTATTTTTGAGATGGAGTTTCACTCTTGTTGCCCAGGCTGCAGTTCTATGGTGTGATCTCTGCTCACTACAACCTCCACCTCCTGGGTTCAAGCAATTCTCCTGCTTCAGCCTCCCAAGTAGCTGGGATTACAGGTGCCTGCCACCACACCCAGCTATTTTTTGTATTTTTAGTAGAGATGGGGTTTTGCCATGTTGGCCAGGCTGGTCTTGAACTCCTGACCTCAGGTGATCCACCTACCTCAGCCTCCCAAAGTGCCCAGATTACAGGCGTGAGCTACCACACTTGGCCCCAAGGAGTTGAATAGCTTTAATTTCTGACTCTGTGTTTCAAGAATGCAGTTTATTTTGATTGACATCTTCTATCAGGCCAGAAGATGGGGCTTTAATTACTGGCAGTGTTGAAAATGTAGCAGGACTTGGTGTCCTTTTCACATGCGGGAGTCAAAGTCCTATAACTCATGTCAGAAGTACTTTAAAAGCACATATAGAGAGATACACGGATGTAATAACCTTAGTTTTAAAAAAGTTTAATCCCAGTTTTTTTTCTAAGCAAACCAAAATTTAATAATAATGTGACAACTTGATCATATAAAAGTTTTTGGTTTCTTTTTACATAAATCCTCTTATTGTGACTTACATAGACCATTCATGACATGGTTGGATTTTCTGATTTGTCCTGAACTTCCCTCCTTCTTAAACAACCAGTCATTTTACTTTAGGACTAAATTTATCATACAAGATTCTAATATGAAATTATTTCTCTTTAAGCTTTCTTACCCAAAAAGTTCGCTATTTGTATAACTTTGTATCTTGTTTCATACATAACCTTTAAATAAGCTTTGAATTAGACCAAAATTATTCACCCTTTTAAAAGGACACCTTTTCTTTCAGCAAAAATGTTTTCCTACAATATATTTTTGTTGGAAAATACTCAAATAATGAAATATCTATTTTTTAATTTAACTTTAGATTCTAAATTATGACAAGTTTGTCTACAAGTATTTATCCTATTATATTTCCCTAATTATCTTATTTTACTCATTTACTTAGATTAGTGAAACATTGTGCACACAACACCACAACACATAAATACATATACATATTAGGCATGCTGATGGAAGTACATCTTTTTTCTCTTTTTTTTTTTTTTTTTTTTTTGAGATGGAGTCTCACTGTTATCAGCCCGGGCTGGAGTGCAATGGCATGCGATCTCAGCTCATTTCAACCTCTGCCTCCCAGGTTCCAACAAATCTCCTGCCTCAGCCTCCTGAGTAACTGAGATTACAGGTGCCCACCACCATGCCCCACTAATTTTTGTATTTTTAGTAGGGACAGGGTTTCACCACGTTGGCCAGGCTGGTCTTGAACTCCTGACCTCATGTGATCCATCTTCCTTGGCCTCCCAAAGTGCTAGGATTACAGGCGTGAGCCACCACACCCAGTCAGAAGTACATTTTATAGATTCATAAACACCACTTTTTCCCTATCTTAGACTTTCAGATTTTTTTTTTTTTTTTTTTTTTTTTTTTGAGACAGAGTCTCGCTCTGTTGCCCAGGCTGGAGTGCAGTGGCCAGATCTCAGCTCACTGCAAGCTCCGCCTCCCGGGTTTACGCCATTCTCCTGCCTCAGCCTCCCGAGTAGCTGGGACTACAGGCACCCGCCACCTCGCCCGGCTAGTTTTTTGTATTTTTTAGTAGAGACAGGGTTTCACCATGTTAGCCAGGATGGTCTCGATCTCCTGACCTCGTGATCTGCCTGTCTCAGCCTCCCAAAGTGCTGGGATTACAGGCTTGAGCCACCATGCCTGGCTGACTTTCAGATTCTTAATAACCTGTTTCACAACCCTAAGGCAGTTGTCAGCTAAATACCCTTAAATTTGCATATTAAAGGAAACAACTCAGATGAAAGTCAAATAGCAAAAGTTACATAGTAAGATATGAAGAGAAAGTCTGGTGAGCTAGAGGGAAACTAAAGCAGACTTAATTGCCAATTGAACATAAAATTATATAAGTCTATTATAAATGGGTCTTCAACTATATACACACACAGACATATACATCACTCATACACACACACAAAGATTCTATAGCTTTTACTTCAGTACTTTAGCCGTGAGATAAATATAAGTTCACTGGCTTGCAAAAAAGACCTGTTAGATCAAAACAGTGGTTTTTATCTCAGTAGAAAGGTAACAGCAGATTTAAAGCAGGTAGAAAAGAAAACAGGGGAAAAGGGGACGTAGGAACTCTGTTGGTTTAGGGTCGACTTTAGGGCTCTTTTTTCCGTAATGTAAATGTGCACAAAGACTGTATTACTTCCATTTTACTCTGGCAAGTAGATGTGCCTTAAAACCTACAGAGTGCTCAAAAGGGGATCATTCTCTGTGTTTTCTCCTCATTCTGGGATTATTTGTTTCCCGCTTTTTTGTCTCAAAAGGAGGAACTGAGCTGTGGCCTAGGTTTTTGTGTTGTGGATTGATGTGTGCTGCTTGTGGGCAGGACTGCACAGTGTGTCACCGCTGAGTCATTTCTGCCCTCTTACAAGTCTCAGTTTCTCTCTCCAGAGGTCTATGACCTCAGAGAGGGCTCAAAACGCTGGGTGATCAGCCTTTATATGCATTTCCTGGATTAACTATTTTTAAATTAACTTTTGGGGGGATTTCCCTGAAGGGCTGCTGCACATCACAGGGGGGTCAACTCCCTAGATACTCCCATGAGGCCCCTGGTCACCCAGGGACCCTTTGGCTGGGAGAAGCAAATACCCTTTCTCTTTGGAGCTGAAAAACTCAGTCTCTCATTTACCTATGAAAACAACAGTTCAGTTCCTCACACAAATGCACACAGACAAACCAAACTGAGATTAATGTTGAGAGAAAAGCAATAGAGAAGACCCTTTAGAATACATCTCCAAACTAGAATTAGGATCCTTAAACAACAACCTCCTAGGAGAGAAAAGAAAAAAAAAAAAAGAACAGCCAAGACCGCTTCCTGTAGACCGTACTCAGCCACCCATAACTTTGTAGCTCTCATCCGCCATTATACACACCAAGGTCAAATCCTCTCACAGTGCAAGGGCGTCTATGGTACCCCCAAAGCCAAAGAGGTCAGGTCATGCAATACAGGAAAACAGAGCTTTAGCCCTAAGAATAACCCGCCCATGACTCTTGAAACCACAATGAAGACAGAACACCCATAAAGGGTTGAGTGGGGCCTTTGTTCTGAATTCTTTAAAGAGTTCAAGTCATTAGAAGTCTTCTCAAGAGTCTTTGGTACTGCAGATGGCAAAGGGGGAAGGAGGTATAGGGTGGAAAAAAAGTAAATGGAGGAACAATTTTTTTTTTTAAGACAGAAAGCAAACACAGAAACCAAACACATGCTTTTATGTTTGATCTTTTTTCTGCCTCTGCAGCTACAAGGAATTTTAGCCAAATTAGAGAGGCCTTGTTACCCACAATTTGGAATTCTCGCTCGGATTTGACCAAGTCAGGCTGAGTTGGTCAAATCCAATGAGAGAAAGACAAGAACAAACAACAACAAAAAAAACCCAACAATATATCACTGAGCACTCTGACCGTGCGGAGAAATTAAGACCAGCTGGTTGTCTCATGAGCCGAGACAGAACCCAGTTCACTCACTTACCTAGGGAAGGGTCTCAGGCTGAAAACAGCTCTCTACCATCCTAGAACAGGAAAAGAAACTCATCTTCTCTGTTGGAAGTGAGCTCAAACTCCATAAAGGAGTTACCTTCCTTCCATCGTCGTGGAAGCAGGAGAACTTGCCTTCCTTGTTAGAAACAAGTAAAACTCCAAAAAAAAAGGAAGAAGAGTTGTACAGCAAAATAAGCTTTATATCTTGACCAATTTGGGGAGATTAGAGATTCTCGGCCGGGCGCGGTGGCTCAAGCCTGTAATCCCAGCACTTTGGGAGGCCGAGACGGGCGGATCATGAGGTCAGGAGATCGAGACCATCCTGGCTAATACGGTGAAACCCCATCTCTACTAAAAAATACAAAAAACTAGCCGGGCGAGGTAGTGGGCGCCTGTAGTCCCAGCTACTCGGGAGGCTGAGGCAGGAGAATGGCGTAAACCTGGGAGGCGGAGCTTGCAGTGAGCTGAGATCTGGCCACTGCACTCCAGCCTGGGTGACAGAGCGAGACTCCGTCTCAAAAAAAAAAAAAAAAAAAAAAAAAAAAAAAGAGATTCTCTGGAGGGGGTGCTCTCAGACATCAGCAAATTATCCTGTTGATTTGAGCCATAAAATTAGCTCACGCCAGTACCAAGCACCATAGGAGGTTTGTCAAAGGTCAGAATCCCTCTGTGGTTACCAAAATGTGAACCTAAAAATTTGAGACACATCTCAGTTAATTTAGAAAGTTTATTGTGCCAAGGTTGACGATGCACATTTGTTACCCAGCCTCAGGAAGTCCTGACCACATGTGCCCAAGGTAGTCAGAGCACAGCTTGGTTTTTTTTTTATACATTGTAGGGAGACATGAGACATCAATCAACATATGCAAGATGAACATTGGTTTGGTCTGGAAAGGTGGAACAACTGGAAGCAAAAGCGGGACAACTGGAAGTGGGCAAGGGCTTGCAGGTCATAGGTAGGTAAGAGACAAACAGTTGCATTCTTTTGAGTTTCTGATTAGCCTCTCCGAAGGAAGCAGTCAGATATGCGTTTGTCTCAGTGAGCAGAGGGGAGACTGTGAAGAGAATGGGAGGCAGGTTGGCCCTAAGCAGTTCCCAGTTTGACATTTTGCTTTAGCTTAGTGATTTCGGGAGCCCAAGATACTTTCCTTTTGTAGACCTATCTCAAATTTTCAGGGTTTGCATTTCGGTAACGACGGAGGGACTCTTGCGGGAGAGGCCCCTGACCTTTGGCAAACCTCCTATCAGCGCTTGGTACTGACATGAGCTAACTTTATGGCTCAAACCAATAGGACAGTTTGCTGAGGTCTGGGAGCACCCCCTCCAAAAAATCCCTGATCTCCCAAAATTTGGTCAAAATCTAAAGTTTCTTTTGCTGTACAACTCCCTGTTCTTTTGGAGTTTTACTTGCTTCCAACAAAGAAGGCAAGTTCTCCTGCTGCCGTGATGATGGAGGGCAGGTAACTCCTTTATGGAGTTTGAGCTTGTTTCCAACAGGGAAGATGAGGTTTTTCTTTTTTTCCTGCTTCTAAGATGGTAGAGAGTATCTTCAGCCTGAGACCCATCCCTAGGTAAGTAGCCGAATTGGGGTTCTGTCTTGGCTGAAGTTATCAACTAGCTGGTCTTAATTTCTCCTTACCATTAGAGCACTCAGTAATCATATAAGTTGTGTGACTGTTTGTTTTACTGAATTGTTTGTTGTTGCTGTTGTCTCTGTTTTTGTTGTTTTTTCAATCTTTTTCCCATTGGGTTTGACCAACTCTATCTGACTTTATCAAATCTGAAGAAAATTCCAAATTACTGGGAACAAGGCCTCTCAAACGGTTAAGGTCCCCCCCGCCCCGCTCATCCCCAAACACACACACACAAAAGGTGGTGTGGTGGGGGAGAAAGATGCCAGTCAAAAGAAAAAAAAAGAGGAAATATTTTTTATTTTGACCACTAAAGGGACTTTATTTACATAACAAGACCACCTTTTTGCTAGCCCGACCAAATTGAAGGGGCAATGTCTGTATTTATGAAACAGCAGCAATTTGTCCCAGGTGAAATATGGTAATGAGATTTAAAAATATATTTTTAAAGGAGTTCAATGGTTAAAGTCAGCTTAATTAAAAGCTAATCTCCAAGGGGTGTGTGTGTGTGTGTGTGTGTGCGCGCGTGTGTGTATTTAAAAGGCCTTCTTCATGTTCTTCATGTTTTTGGGACCTTGTCCTGTTTTTGAGCAAAAATTTTTTTTTTCTCAGTTGACTGAGTTCTGTTTTTCTCTATCTACTTCTGCTGTCTCTCCTTTCTCTTGCACCCTCTGCTGCACGAGAGACCTAAAACAGTTTCTAAGAGCCTGGGGTTCCTTAAAGAAACTAAGAAGGCATTAGACTCCCTTTGGGTTCCCATGGAACCCCCAAATGTGTAAACAGACAAGTTCATCTCAGCCTTTTTTTTTTTTTTTTTTTTGAGATGGAGTTTCATTCTTGTTGCCCAGGCTGGAGTGCAGTGGCGCAATCTTGGTTCACTAAAACCTCTCCTCCTGGGTTCAAGCGATTCTCCCACTTCTGCCTCCTGAGTAGCTGGGATTACAGGTGCCCACCACCTCGCCTGGCTAATTTTTTGTATTTTTAGTGGAGACAAGGTTTCATCATGTTTGCCAGGCTGGTCTCGAACTCCTGACCTCAGGAGATCCACCCACCTTGGCCTCCCAAAATGCAGGCATTACAGGCATGAGCCACCACGCCCAGCCTGTCTTAGCTTTTAAACTGCTTGCTTTTGTATTGTGTTACCTGATTTATTGACTAAAATAGTTATTTGAAACAGAGGCTACTCTTGGGTTTTTACAGAAGAGTGTAGTTTAGACACTTAGACATGTCTTTGTTTTAAAAAAAAAAAAAAAAAAATTAAGTGCCCTGTAAAAGCATCACACGATCTAGCCCCATAATAATTCTCCCTTTTTGGAAATTCAGGATTCACTGTGGGCTCTGCCCAGAGCTCGGAGGTCCAGTTACAAGATGGGTAGTCCCTATCTAAATAAAATAAAATTTGTCTCCTTATATAATCCAATGGTGGATTTTTATAATTTTATGTTTGATTTGGCATCCATCTTTAATCTTCCTCTAGCACACCAGACTTTTTCTCTCCATACCATATGTTGTAAATTTTGCTATTTGATTTTCACCTGAGTTGTTTCCTTTAATATGCAAATTTAAGACTCTAGCTAACAACTGCCTAGGGTTCTGAAACAGGTTATTAAGAATCTGAAAGTCTAAGATAAAGACAGAAAAAGTCTTTGTAAATCTGTTAAGATGTACTTCTATCAGCATGCCTAATATGTCTATGTATTCATGTGTTGTGTGCACAATATTTCACTAGTAAAAATATATAAAAGAGCTCAATTAATTGGCTTAAAAAATAAAAGTACTTAGATACTAAAGAAAAAAACTAGTCAAATGCCTTTTCAAGTTCACTTGACTTAAGTCAAATCTTTAATAAGCTGGATTTTAAATTATTGGTAAATAATACTAGAAACGTCCTAAGAATTTGCTGGCATCCATTTTTGTTTGCATTGATTAATCGAGCAATTTCATACTTATCCCTGCCAAATACTACAAGGTGTCAAAATTTGGCATAAAAGTTACAAAACTATAAACGCAGCCCAAGACAGAATAGTCTCTATTTGTGTAATCTTTAATAAAGAACACTTTAGGCCAGGCGCGGTGGCTCACGCCTGTAATCCCAGCACTCTGGGAGGCCGAGACGGGCAGATCACAAGGTCAGGAGACTGAAACCATCCTGGCTAACACAGTAAAACCCCGTCTCTACTAAAAACACAGAAAAATTAGCCGGGCGTAGTGGCGGGCGCCTGCAGTCCCAGCTACTCGGGAGGGTGAGACAGGAGAATGGCGTGAACCCAGGAGGCAGCGCTTGCAGTGAGCCGAGATCGCGTCCCTGCACTCCAGCCTGGGCGACAGAGCAAGACTCCGTCTCAAAAAAAAAAAAAAGAAGACATTAATATTGGTTTAATGATCCATAGCTACAGCTTGAATTTAGTAAGATTACCATAACTTCTAATCCTCTGGTTTTAGACAGTCTAGTTCACAGGCAGTAAGGAGGTTTGTTTTGGGAAAGGACTCTTATCATTTTTGTTTCAAAGCTAAACTATAAACTAAGTTTGTTCCTCCCAAAGTTAGCTCAGCCTCCACCCAGGAATGAACAAGGACAGCCTGGAGGTTAGAAGCAATGTGGAGTCAGTTAGGGCAGATGTTTTTTACTGTCTCAGTTATAATTCTGCAAGGGCAGTTTCATAACTTTAAATGATGAATATCACAGTTTTCATAAATCAGTAAATGATTAAAATAAAAAAATTAGGTACAGGTATTAGGATAAATACTTGTAGACAAACGTCATAATTTAGAATCTAAAGTTATATTAAATTAGACAATAGATATTTCATATTTGGGTATTTTTCCAATAAAAATATATTGTAGGAAAACTTTCTTGCTAAAAAAAAAAAGGCATCCTTTTAAAAAGGTGAATTTTTTTTTTTTTTTTTTTTTTGAGACGGAGTCTCGCGCTGTGTCACCCAGGCTGGAGTGCAGTGGCGCGATCTCGGCTCACTGCAAGCTCCGCCTCCCAGGTTCACGCCATTCTCCCGCCTCAGCCTCCGGAGTAGCTGGGACTACAGGCGCCCGCCACCACGCCTGGCTAGTTTTTTGTATTTTTAGTAGAGACGGGGTTTCACCATGTTAGCCAGGATGGTCTCGATCTCCTGACCTCGTGATCCACCCGCCTCGGCCTCCCAAAGTGCTGGGATTACAGGCTTGAGCCACCGCGCCCGGCTAAAAAGGTGAATAATTTTTGTCTAATTCAAAGCTTATTTAAAGGTTATGTATGAAACAAGATAGAAAGTTATAAAAATAAAGAGTTTTTATGGTAAGAAAGCTTAAAAAGAAATAATTTCATATTAGAAAGAATCTTGTATGGTAAATTTAGTCCTAGAATAAAATGACTGGTTGTTTAAGATGGAGGGAAGTTCAGGACAAACGAGAAAATCCAAACATGAAATGAAAGGTCTATGTAACTCACAATAAGAGGATTTACATTAAAAAAATTTATATGATCAAGTTGTCATATTACTATTAAGTTTTGATTTCCTTAGAAAAAAATATTGAGGCCAGGTGTGGTGGCTCACGCCTGTAATCCCAGCACTTCAGGAGGCTGAGGCAGGTGGATCACGAGGTCAGGAGATCAAGACCATCCTGGCTAACACGGTGAAACCCCGTCTCTACTAAAAATACAAAAAATTAGCCGGGCGAGGTGGCGGCGCCTGTAGTCCCAGCTACTCGGGAGGCTGAGGCAGGAGAATGGCGTGAACTCGGGAGGCGGAGCTTGCAGTGAGCCGAGATCGCGCCACTCACTCCAGCCTGGGCAACAGAGTCAGATTCCTTCTCAAAAAAAAAAAAAAAAGAAAGAAAGAAAAGAAAAAAAAATTGAGATTAAACGTTTTGTGGGTGTGGGTTTTTTTTGTTTTTTTGGGGTTTTTTTGTTTGTTTTTGGAGATGTAGTTTCACTCTTGTTGCCCAGGTCTCACCCACAGAGTCTCAGCTGGGGTCAGGCACACCCGCCCTGGCCGACCTCAGGGGGCCCCAGGGTAGCCAGAGGGGCCTCAGCTTGGCCCCAGCTAATCAAGTGAGCCTGATTCCCTAGCCCCTGGGCCTCTTCACAATATGGCCACAACCTCCACAGGAGGGGGCACCTAGGACGGTCCAGGCCAGGCAGCCGGCCCCACACCTCTCAGCCCTGTGACGGGGTGTCCTTGGCCAGTGTCCCAACAGCTGATTTTAAGTCACCCCTTAAAGGAAGGTGATTGAATTCATGGTGGCACAGGCCCCAGGGAGGCAGGGACCTGCGAGCACAGGAACGGCTTCGAACTGCCCTGGAATCACCCCAAACAGGATGGTGAGCAGGAGAAGGAAAATGCAAGGCATTCCTAGCTACACCTACCTCCCCTTCAAACCTAACTGGGAAGAAATCCACCTCCCCTCTGTTTATAGAAGGCAGACAGCACAGCAGAGCCCAGCTTCTCCTCACCACCCAGAGCCCCGGGAGCATCCTAATGCGCACACATGACCAGCGGTCCAGCAAGCGCCCCGCACTCCCACCACCACAGCCCAGCCACGGGCCTGAGCCGCAGACTGAGACTGGGAGGTCCCAAGCCCAGCAGGTCTCGCCCTCCCTGGCCATCACCTGGACACTCGAGCATCTCCATGCCACAGCGTTGGGGGACAGCTTCCTCACTGGGCCCCACATCCCAGAACCCCCAAATACCCAGGAGCAGCCCCAGGCCTGGGCAGGAGGGGCCCCCTACTTCCGAAATGAAGCCAAGGCAGGTGAATTCAGGGAAGCCTGACTAGGAACAGCCTCTAAATCCAAGTCACTTCCTTTGAAAGACAAACACAAAACCCACTCCTGTCAGTCTCTCAGAATAGCCACAGATGACGCGCTTTGTCCACCTGGGGGGGCCCAGTTGCCCCCCTTACCTCTGCAAGCCGCCCAGCGTGGACACCATCTTGGCCTCCAGCCTCCAGCGAGGGGACAGTCGAGGCTTGAGCTCCCCCGAGGTCCCACCGCCTCGACCCCTGCCGGCTCTGGGTTCCCCGGGGCACAGGCACAGTCAGGGTGCGGCTGTGGGGCAGGTGAGCTGGAATCCCCAGAAGCTCACCTGCCTCCTGGGACGGGAGCCACACCCTCTCCCCGCACCTCCATCGGAGGGCTTGGTCTTAACTGTTCTGTTCTCGGGAAGAACTGGCTGAGGGAGTCTGGGGAACCTTGACGGGCCGCTGTGTTCACCAGGCCCTGGGAGGACCTGCCTGGGACCTACCCCTGCTCCTCTGCCCCACCCTCAGTGTCCATCCCCCAGTGGGGCTTGGAGGGAGCTGTCCCCACAAGGGACGGGCTTGGTGGGCTCCAACAGCACAGCGAGGGCTTCTGGACTCAGAACTCAGGACCTGACGCAGACGAGAGGGCAGCGGGCCCTGCGGCCATTGTGAGGATGAGCCAGGAAAGCCCAGCCCGAGTCCCCAGCTTCCTGCCCCTCCTCCTCCTCTTCTTCCTCCCCCTCCTCCCCATCCTCCTCCTCCTCTTCTTCCTCCCCCTCCTCCTCCTGAGCCTGCTTCACACCAATGAAAATCTGACTTTTTAAAATCTTGGGCTGGACAATAAGTTCTGAAACAGGACAACAGGAGTGCAAAATAAATAGAAATATTTGTTTAGATTTTACGGCATGAAAATTAATTTCTCTCTTCAGGAAATAGATATTAATTCAGAGACAAGCAGCCAGGGAAATGCTGCAACATTGTGACCAGGTGCTACAGCCAATCCACAGGAAAGCCAGATGCTCCTCAGAGCTACGGGCCATGAGTCACCACCACCCTCGCCCCATCCCACCAGCCCTGGTGGCCGCCATGCCCTCCGACGCCAAGTTCTCCACCTTCCCATAACACCTCCCTGTTGGTGCCAACTGAGCCTGGATTCTGGGATTGGCCCCAGCCCAAGGCAGACTCCCTGCCCCAGCCAGTGCCTGGTTCGGGTGGGTGCAGACCACATAGCCACGGAGGCAGGAATGAGGGTGGGTTGACGGGCTCGGAGGAGGGACCGAGCAGACATGGACTCCCTGGTATCAGAGACCCTGGGCTGGGCAAGCTGCTGGTGAGAGGCCCAGAGACCCCCGGCCTCCCTTCCCCATTTACCTCCACCTGCAACCCAGGGGCCTGGCGCCTCCACCCTGCCTGGGCATCACCCTCCCAGCTGCTCTGTAGACCTCCAGAGCCCGAGTCTGCGGGAGGGGCCCACAGAGCAGCTCCCGGTGCTAACGGCAGGTGGGAGGGACGCCGGGGCCTTGCTGGCATGGCTGGGCAGCTCTCCACCCGGCACACCCTGCGCCCTCTGCATTCCACCGTCAAGAGACATCCACGTGGGCGCTCACTCCACCATTAAGGAGACCTCCCCGCGGCTTCTTCCACCCACCCTGCCCAGGGCACCACAGGCTCAGCCTGGGAACAAAGAAGATGGCGCCTCATGGGTCTTTACCCCGGAATCACCTTGGCCGAGCCACACGTTACAGACGGCGGGGCCGGTGGACAGCAACTTGCCAGGGACACATGCCTGAGGGTCACGGCCTGAGAGTCACAGCCAGGCACCCCCCTACACACGCCTGAGGGTCATGGCCAGGTGCCTCCCTCCCAGGTAGAAGTCCCAGCTCTCCAGATCCCAAGCGACTTATGGGGCCTGAGCAAGAAGTGTGGGCCTGGGCAGGGGGTCCTCAGCCACCAGCCACCTTCACGCTCTGCGGGGGCAGACAAGGACAGTGCAGTGTGGCGTGGAGCGGTGGCCCCAGCCCCAGGCTGGGAAAGGCACAGAGGCCCGGCAGCCAGAGGGAGGAGGCTGCCTGTTGCCAGTGGGGGGGGCTGCTGGGAGCCCCAGGGAGTCAGGGTGTCTGCCCGGCCCCAGCTCCCCGCTAAGAATCAGCCGCTCTGGCAGGCTGCCTGGACCACGGTGACTCAGGAACACCAATCAAATGCACATGTCGTTTGTCAGAGCAGATGCCCACACCCCCATGGCAGAGCCCTAACCCCTGGGGTGGGGGGGAAGGCTGGCCGGAGGCCCCTCAGCTGCTTCGTGTAAGGGACAGCTCCACATGCCCAGGAACCCGCCTGCATCAGCATCGCGAGGCCCACATGCTCCAGCGTGTGACCTGGTGCCATCAGGAGGGCTACGCCCACCAGACCCAAGGCCAGCGGGGCACAGTCAGGGCACCACCAGGGAGCCGCCAGGGAGCAGCCGGGAGCAGCCAGCAGGGCGCAAGCATGTTACCCTCTTCAGCCGACACTGCAGGCGGGTGGGTGGGCAAGCCCAGGGCCACCTCAAGGTAGGGGCAGGGGTGGCCTCAGAACAGAACAGACAAAAGGATGGAGTCGGCTTCTGGGTCTCAGATCCCAGGTCCGGGGCAGCAGGAAGGAAGTCTCCTGCTCCAGGGCAGGCAATGGTCAACTGTGGGCTGGGGGCTGGCAGGAGGGGGGCCCCTACAGAACTCCTCCTGGCCAGTCCTTCACCAGTCCAGGGCCACCCACCTTTCCCTTGTCCACAGAGGGCCAAGGTCGCAGCCCCCAGCCCTGTGCTTTGAAGTGGGCCCTGCTCCACAGTCTCTGCTTTCCGGAGTCAAGGCACAAACCCTCACCACCAGGAAGAACGGGTTTCACCCCTTCCACCGGTGACGCTGAACATCCCCGGCCACTGTGCACCCCGTTCCCTCCGTCCCCAGGGCCGTGAACCCGGAAGGTGGCTCCAGGTGCCACATGCTTTGCCAGAAACAAAGGGAGCATCACCTCACTTCCTGGCCTCTGTTTGCACAACCACCGGCACAGGGCCCGTGTGGAGGGGGTGAGGCAGGAGCCGGGAGGCCGTCTGAGGACCTACCCACAGCCCAACAGGACTCCAGCCCTGTCAGGCCGTGCCAGGGCACACCCAGGAGGTGCCTCCATGCCCGTCCGCCAGGCCAGGCACTTCTAGAAATTTCACAGCAACTCTTGATCTCCTAGAAGGGCAGGCGGGGAGACAGGGCCCATGCTCCCTCAAGAGGTTCCCCCTCCGGGGGTGGGTACAGGAGGGCAGAGCCCTTGAATGTGGGGCTGCCAGGACCGTGACTCCCACCCACCCTCGTGGCCTCCTGGGTCCTGCCCTGGTCTGTCCTCCCCACACCCCTGAGGTCCAAGGGGCAGTGTCGGGAGCATTGCCAAGGGCTTGCACCTGCCCTGGGTCTGACCGCTACCAAAGTGAGGAGGGGCCTGTCCTGGGGCCTCAGCCTGGGGGCAGACGGCTGCCCCAGCTCCTTGCATGTAGGTCCAAGGAAAAGTGAGCGGGAGGGCTCAGGTCTGCGATGTTCCACCAGGAGGAACCCGGCCCAGGGCCCAGGTGTCAGGAGGGCTTTCCTAAGACAGCCCCGGGCCTCCCGGCCCCTCTGCCTGCCCCCAACCCTCAACTCAGGCTCCTGGTCCACCTCAAGGCCCCCCAGCCCTCCCCGCCCTGGGCAGTGCCACATTCTAGCAGCTATTTGCTCTAGGCCTCCCTGACCAGCTCCTTTTTATTTTTCCTGAGAGATGGTGTCGCTCTGTCACCCAGGCTGGAGTGCAGTGGTACAATCACCTGGGGTTCCCCGTAGCCTCGACCTCCTGAGCTCAGGCTTGTCCCGCCTCCCCTGTAAGAGCCTTCTGTAGCTGGAACTCTAGGTGCGTGCCACCACACCTGGCTATTTTTAATTTTTTGTGGAGACAGTCTCACCATGTGTGCCCAAGCTGTTCTCAAACTCCTGGGCTCAAGCAATCCTCCCACCTCGGCCTCTCAAAGTGCTGGGATTCCAGGCGTAAGCCACTGCTCCCGGCCCTGGACCAGCTCCTTGAGGCATTATTTTTCATTCCTCTGCGTTGCTTGGGTGGGTGTAGGGGTGGACACACCTACCACACGGGCAGCCTCAGGGTCCCAGACAGGGCCTTGGCAGGTCACAGGCGCTCAGAGGCAGCAGAACAGGGCCTAAACCCTGATGACTCAGGAAAGCAGCCAGCATGAAGCCGCATAGCGAGGGGGCCAACGCGCTGGGCCAGGTGGGCAGAGCCCCGGTCACTGGTCAGTGACGTGCCTGCCATCTGGGTCCAGGCACGCTGCCCTGCACGCCTGTCACCTCTGCTTCCATGTGGGTGAGAGCACCTAGGTGCTGAGGCAAGAGACTGAAGGCACAAACTGTTTCAGTATAATAAAGAAAATAGCTAGAATAAGAATAGTCATAATACAAATTAGATATAGAGATGATCATGGACAATTATCAATCATTATTATAAACATTATTAATCATTAGCTTTTAATATTACTCTTCGTTGCATTTCATGCTCCTCCCGTACTCCTGCTTCCTCTTTGAACTTCGTAGTAGATAGCGGTAAAAGAAATAGTGAAAGTCTTAAAGTCTTTAATCTTTCTTATAAGTGCAGAGAAGAAAACGCTGACGTATGCTGCCTTCTCTCTCTGCTTCAGCTACCGAAAAGGGAAGGGCCCCCATCCTGTAATCACATGACTGACTTCACCTTGTCAATCACTTAGAAGATTCACCCTCCTTACCCTGCCCCCTTGTCTTGGATGCAGTAAATATCAGTGAGCCCAGCCGTTCGGGGCCACTACCGGTCTCTGCGTCTTGATGGTCGTGGTCCCCAGGGCCCAGCTGCTTTCTCTTTCTCTCTTTATCTTGTGTCTTTATTTATCACAATCTCTCATCTCCACACACAGGGAAAACACCTGCTAAGCCCTGTAGGGCTGGACCCTACACCTCCACACAGCCAGGGTCCTGATGGACGTCTTCAGGGACCTGTGGGGTCACAGGAGCCCCAAATCCCAAACCCTTCCTCTGGGGCCTGAGTCCACAACCGTCAGACACCCCTGGATCCCAACCACTTGCCCTTCTGCTTATAGGAAACTGGCTCCCCCAGGGGCCAGCCGTCCTGCGGGAGTGAAGGGACGGGCAGTGTCCTCCCCCACACTGCACTCTCCCTGGGGCTGAGACCACCAGGCCCGCAGCTTCTCCCCTCTCCCCTGCTGTACACAGGCAGCTCTGGCCCTGCCTGGGGCCCCTCCCGCCACTCCCCTGGCCCCCTGCTCAGCCGCAGCCCAGGGGCCCTGGTTGTGTAACATCTTCTCACGTTGCAGCAGCTTAGAGGTCTTAATGTGACCATCGCCAGCTTCTAATCCAAACGCAAAGGCCACCCCTCAGCACTTCCCCCGTCCCAACAACCCTGGCTGGAGCCGCTGCAGAATTCCATCAGAACCTGCCTGGCCGGAGCCGCTGCAGAAGGAACGGGGTCAGAACCCGCCTTCCTCCCCACACACTTGGGCTCTGCACTGCTCCTTCCGTGTGGACGCAGGTCTTGTCAGAGCCTCTGGCTGGGAGGTTGGGCGGTGCAGAACTCTGCACACACCTGACCACAGACACGCATCACCGTCACGTGGCCGCGGGGGGAGCTGTCTCGGGGCACCAAGGCCGGCGGCCTCATGCAGATTCACCGAGCTCTCCCGCATCAGTCACTCGGAGTCTGTTAACCTGCGGGTTGCGAGGCACACAGTCCGCCTGGATGTGACCGGGTCTTACCAGATTTTCCTGTCAGGTAGAGAAACACAACAGGTTTCCGGCATGCGAACACTCCTGGCCTCCCGGCCACCACGCAGTGTGGGTTTTCCTCACGGCAGACAGGCTGTTCCTCGGGCCAGCCAGGTGTCTTTGGCACCTGCTTTGCCTGGCTGTGCTGTATTTCACGTCATCTAAAGGCACAAAAGGAAAGCCTGAGAGGGTTCTAAGAAGCCCCTCCCCATTGCTGGATAAACTGGAGGTGAACATGGCAGGGCAAGGCAGCAGTGGAGATGGTGGGACCCAGCCACGGAGCTCCAGGAACAAGTGCCCATGGCTGGCGGCGGGGCTGGCACTGGCAGGACGTGCCTGGCACTGGTCTGTTCCAGCCCAATGGTCACCGGAGCCTCCTGGAGCCAGATCCCCGGGAAAGAGCAGCCACAGCCTCTTCCTCCCGCAACAGTCCTGGGACTGTCTGCTTCCCCAGTCCCCAGAGGCCCAGTGGCAGGCAGTGTGGACACAGAGGTCCTGCTCTCCCAGGGTCCAGAGGGCACTAGAGGGAGGAATTCCTCCTCTGCCCTCTGCAGGCACTGCCAGCCGGTGTCCCTTAGCAGGCGAGGCCAGGCCTCTGTACCATAGCCCGTGCTGAGCCCAGATCCTCACAGGAAGCCTGGGGCTCTGGGCTTTTCCCTGTCACCCGGCTGGCCTCTCCAACAACAGGAGTGAGCATTTAGACCATGGCCAGGGCAGAAGGGGCCCTTAGGAGGGCGATGGACCCCAGGTCTGAGAATCACAGGTCCCTACCTGGGGGTGGGATGTGGGGTTGTGTGGCCAGCATGGGCAGAAACTTGAAAGCCCCCAAGCCACCCCTGGGCCAGGAGCAGCCACCCAGGACAGGACGGCAGGTGCACAGCCAGGGTCAGAAGGTCAGCAAGTCACCCTGGCCTGCAGCCTACCCAGCAGGGACCATGTGCCCGGTAGCAGAGCTGGAGGAACAAGCGGAAAAACGGCCAGCCCTCAACCAGAGGTCAGAGGGAAGAGCAGGAGCTACTGGCTGACCTCGGGGCACACGGGCACATGCTGTGGGGCTTTGTGTCAGGCACCTATGCAGCCTAAGTTCTGCTCTGTGCAACAGATACTGTAGGGCTGCCCATGGGTAACCCAGCCTGGGATGGCAGAAGAGTGGCCATAGCTCAGGGACAGAGCCGGGCCTTGGCCAGAGAGGCAGGACAGCCCCAGGTGCCCCCAGGCACAGCAGGGAGTAGCTCAGGCATTGGAACCCACTGGTTCTGCTGGGCCAGCGTGAGGGGCATGAAAGTGCCCCTCATTTGTGCCTTAAAAGCATGCTGGATCGGCTGGACACAGAGGCTTAGGCCTGTAATTCCAACACTTTGGGAGGCTGAGGTGGGAGGCTGCTGGAGGCCAGGAGTTCAAGACCAGCCTGGGCAACACAGGGAGACCTCATCTCTACAAAAAAAATTTAAAAATTATCTGGGCATGGCCAGGCGTGGTGGTTCACGCCTAGAATCCCAGCACTTTGGGAGGCCAAGGCAGGCGGATCATGAGGTCAGGAGATCGAGACCATCTGGCTAACATGGTGAAACCCCATCTTTACTAAAAATACAAAAAATTTGCCGGGCGTGGTGGCAGGTGCCTGTAGTCCCAGCTACTTGTGAGGCTGAGGCAGAAGAATGGCGTGAACCCGGGAGGTGGAGCTTGCAGTGAGCCGAGATCACACTCTAGCCTGGGTGACAGAGTGAGACTCTGTCTCAAAAAAAAAAAAATTATCTGGGCATGACGGCTCACACCTGTACTCCCAGCTACTCACAAGGCTGAGGTGGGAGGATCACTTGAGCCCAGGAGGTTGAGGCTGCACTGAGCTGACTACCCCTGCACTCCAGCCTGGGTGACAGTGAGATCCTGTCTCAAAAAAAAAAAAAAATAATGCTGGACAAAGGCCCCCACCCCACCCCCGAGAACCTCCACCAGGAGGATGTGGCTGGTCCACAGAGGCCCCAGCTGGGCAGGCGGGCTCTGCAGGGCGGTGAGTCAGAGGTACTTTTCCCCCTCTGAGCAGGATCTGAGATCCTAGACGCCCACAGAGACAGGAGGGGCCCACGGATCCACCTTGGTCAGGTACAGCCACCGAGGGCCTCCAGGACCACCAAGGGTTACAAGGTGCCCGTTCCATGCCCTGGCCTGCCCTGTGAAGCCGGTGGGAGCTCAGCTGCCACCAGGACAGTGCATGGGGACAGGGGGTACAGTGACAGTCACAGTAGCGTCAGGCCCGGCCACACCATGGCCCAGGGGTCCGGGGGTGGCAAACGGGATGCACAGGCCCTTCATGACGGGCTTCGCAAGATGATTTCCAGTAACAGAAGCAAAGAGAAGGTTGTAACCAATTCAGATTTTTACTGGACGTTCATGACAGAGAGAGATACGCGTCCAGCTGCATCGCCCAGCCCATCCGCTACCCGGGGCGGCTGACGAGCAGATACGCACTCTGCAGTGGCTCCTGTCCACGCCGGGGCCCTCGCCCACAGCACCACGTTCTTCACAGAAGCAGAACCTGAGACTCAGAGCGCAGCTCGCCCTGATAACTGTCTTCCCAGCTGGCAGCCTCTGGAAGACGGGGGAAATGACACGTTCCTGTCACTCAGGCCCAGACACAAGCCACAGTCACCCCTCCCGAGGGCGTCCACGGCCTGAGGGACCTGGCTCCATTCAGCAGAGCCATAGCGCTCCGGTCATCTCGGCAACCCACAATCACGGCCCACGTGGTCCTGCCCACAGCCCCCCGCTGCCCACACACTGCCCGGGGAACCAGCAGCAAATAGGCGGAAGAACCACCCAGTGCCAGCTCCCCAGGCTGCAGCAGGCAAGGTGGAGCCAGGGACCACCACCAGGCAAGTGAGACCCAGCCCCGCTTCCACCCTGGCCCGTCCAGGATGGCCGCAGAGGCCCCACCTCGCCCTGCAAAGGAGGGAGCCTGCCGCGTTCCCCGCTCTGCCAGATGCTCCTGCCCAAGGGCCTGCGTCCAGCAGTTCCCCAGTGCGGGCTCCCAGTCCCTCCGACTAGGTGCCTGGTCCCCCGCCCACTGCCGGCTCATCACTCAGAGCCACTGCCAACGCTCCCGCCCAAGAGCCATCCGCTGACCCCCAGCGGGCCTTGGCAGCAGTGGGAGCGGCCGTTAGGCCTGGCTGGGCAGCGTCTTGTAGGGGTTGAGGATGCCTTTGGGGTCCAGCAGGGCCTTGAGCTGCTGCATAAGCTGCAGGGCCTCGGGTGGCTTGCTGTAGCCCAGCACATCTCTCTTCCTGAAGCCCACGCCGTGCTCTGCGCTGACGCTGCCCTGCTGCCTGGCCGTCCACTCGTACACGTGGGGCTCCAGGGCGCCCAGGAGCGACGGGCTGAAGGCCTCTGCCGTCACGTTGAGGTGCAGGTTACCATCTCCTGGAGGGACAAAGGTACACAGATCAGGCTGGGCGGGGCAGCCCCCAAAACTCCACTCCTCCCCCAACAGCCCCTCCCAAGATCCCCTCCCTAGCAACCCTCAGACCCCCGGCTGAGCCTCACCCTCATGTCACCCGCCCCGGACGTGCTGACCCCTCCTCTGGGGCTGCTGCTACCTTGGCTTCTCCCTGCTTCTTTCCCCAAGTTCTCCCCCCTCTTCCTACTCCCTCTGCCCAGGGCTCCCATCTCCCCAAGTTCTC